>NW_011888889.1:1377942-1382966 GCF_000151845.1 Pteropus vampyrus | reverse complement strand
TATCACTTTCTTAGGTATGCTGACCTTGTTTCACATGGCATCAACCCAGATATAAAATTCTACCTCTTCCTTGAATTTCCACTTAAAATCATACTCACCCAAGGCAAGATGCATGGAGATTTGAAAGGGATGTAGTGTGGTTACATTGCAGAAATGCAAACAACTTCTAGGTGAATGTTAGATGCCCTTAGTCTTACATGTCTCCCCCACTCAACCTGCTGTATATTTTATATCTCTAAGTTGGAACTTGATAAAAGGGGCTATTTTTCTCCATAAACAGAGCCCATTAAAAGGATTTTAAGATCTTCTAAAATATGATCTAAGAAACATTTATTTTAGAAAACTCATTTGTTTATTTATTCTTTTGTTTATTGATTTTAGGTTTCTTTAATTTGGTGTCTATAGAAGGAATTATGAAAGCAATTCAGTATTGCCACCTTCTCCCCACATCCCCATAACACACGTAAATGAAGGAATTCCCCAAATAACTGAAGCCAAAAGTTTCTGCATGTGAATTATCTAGTTTTCAAAGTCAGCCATTTGGCCACTTGTGGCCATTTGGAGGTCTATCCTTTGTGTGTTGAGTACCACTAATTCTAACATGATCCATCTAAAGAGGGAAAGTAGCTAGTCAATGAAGAAGAGTCAACCACACAAATCTTACATTTTATAAGAATGTTCCCAACCTCAGCCTAGACCAGTTAGTAACTAGAATATAAGCTAGCATATACACACACGTGTACCCACAAACACACACAAAACTGACTCTTTTTCTCCATTTACTTATTTGTTTATTTATTTAACAAACCCTTTACAATTCTGGTCATGAATCGTGATGTGTGGAGTTTTTCCCCAATCATCTAAACAATTCTCAAACACCAACTGGGTGTCCTACAATTCAACTCAATTCTGACATCGTCTACCCAGGGATAGCATCAGATGTCACAGGTTAACTGCCCTTCTAACATTCACTGATCTTCCAGGTCTATGAAGAGTCCAAAATTTCTTCTATTTTGGCTGTTTTGTCAATACTGTTTTCTTGGCTTCAACTTTGCCTCTTCCCTCATCCCCCCTCTGGAATTTCAGTGAAGAATTCTTCACTCTTTAGCTCCGAGAGGCCTTTCCTTGCGCCTCCCTACTATTCTCTGTTAATCCTCTTTTTGTTTTCTACATAGCATTTTTTGGCCAATTTTTATTTATTATTGGTCTATTCAATGCTTATTTCTTCTTTTTGCTTTGTTTCTCTCATTAGAAAATAAGAAATGAGAGGGCAGGGCTTGGTCTGGCTTGTTCTTTATTGTATCTCCAATACCCTTATCTGGTAGGCAATTAATAAATATAAATAAAAATATTAAATATCATGAATTACAATATATTTAGTTGTTTCTTCACATAGTTTTATCACATAATTGGCATAAGTTTGTGTGTGTGCGTGCGTGTGTGTGATGTGTATTTAGGTTAGCTTTTCAAAGCATCATCCATGAGATAATTTGGTCAGTGTATTACTCAGTGTTCTCTAGAGAAATGGAATCAGTAAGATGTTTTGAGGGATTCTAGTAAAAGTGACAGGGGAATGAGGACAGGCTGGCCATGGAGCTGTAGACAGATGTACCCAATGTGCCTACTCTGATCCTATACCTTTGTACCTTCTGAAAAATGAAGGCAAACAGAGGCAGTAACAGCAATGCTCTCAGCCACTGCTCAGGACCCTCTTTACTTTATTTCCAACCTGTCTTGGTTATGCTCCATTTTCTACCAGTGCTCGGCCTTGGATTCACCCTCCATTTTCAGTAACATCCCTGACTTTGGATTTGATGCTTGTCTTTAATTTATTCCTTTGGCTCTGATGCAGCCTTACCTAACCAGATATGACTTGGATAGAGTCTCTCTTGTTTTATTTAGTCCAGATCACCATGAATAGTGTTCCCTGCCCTAGTTCTAGCTCCTGGCTGGGCCTACTCAGCATCCTTCACGATTCGGCCTGGGATGGCTCCTTTTTGGGTGTCTGCCAGGGCATAGGTATCTACCAAATATTTCATCCAGAGGAAGCTGAAAGGAAGGCTGAGTGAGCCTCTCATTTTAATATATGTTTTTCTAGGGCGAGCTGTTCTTTTTTCCATATTGTGCTTATAATATAAGAAGGAAAATGCCTATATTGTGCCAGGCACTGTGTTAAGTGCTGTATTTATACAGATCCACTAAATTGCTTTTGCTCTTCTGAGAAAAATAGTTGACTTTCATACCTGCAAAGCCATTTTACAGTTTGATACTAAACGCCCATAAAAACAATATTTGGAGTCAGTGAAATGAGAAGTCTTGCGAATATCTTAGGAGATAAATTAGCTACAGTGTGAGAGATCACTTTGCACTGTACTTCATTTTTGTGTTGTAGGCTTTCACTAACTTGATTCCATTACAGTATTGAATTAGGAAATAAGCTGAAGGCACAAATAGCTGTTAAAAAGTTTTGTTCTGTTGAGTGTTTTGGAATTTGGATGTTTAACAAGAGTTTACAAAATTGTGTAAAATTTCCTTTTTTTTTTTTTCATTTTATTTACCTCACATGGTTTTTTCCTTTCTGTTTCATTTGGTTTTATTTTCAACCCTGAAGTTCAGACCAGACCACCCAGCTCTGTTCTTAACTGGAATTTTCAGGAACCAATGACTCTATGATAGAGGCTTACTCTGTCTTAGAGACCCCACTGTGCATAAGGAGACTCCTTCCATGCCCACAACTCCCCCCTGCTGCAGCCCTGCAGCATGTTAGGAATAAAGGGAATAAAGCAGACAGCCAGAGAAAGTGGAGAAACTGCAGGCCTGGACCCAACCAAACTGGAAACCATCCAAGGAAGGTGGGTGGCATCGGGAGGTGATGGAAAAGGAAGAATGTGAAAGAGTCTCCTGGGGTTGCACAAAGCTCCAAAAATTAGAGCATAGGCTGAGCTATGGCCTTTGAGCTAATTATGTATACAGAAGTGTTTTGCTGCAGGAAAGGCCTGAGGACCAGTTTGGTTTTCTGCGTCTTAAGTAGATTTGGACTCTTGATGTTCCTTTCAACTATAAACAGTTTTTTTTTCCTTTCAATGCTGATATTCACTTAGATTTTTAATTCTTGAGTGTATTAAGAGAGAAAAATAAATAAATCCGTCTACTAAAAATTTTATCAGTAATTTAAATCTGTATTAGAGTAATTTGAAATTCCGAAAGAAATTTATTTATCCTTTGACTCTTTTTATGTGAATTTATCTTAAACTAAATTTAGGTGACAATCACCTCTTGAACTGTCTCTTGCTCTCTACAGGACATGGGGTTTCTTGCCTTCAGTTCAGATTGATTTGCCCAAAATTTAACTCTTTGCCTCCCCATTAAATATCTTCTCACTTTCTAACTTCTTCCAGTGATACCATTATTTTCTGTTACTTAGATTCAAAAATTTAAGATACTTCCGATTTCTGTGTACTGTATATCTACCATGTGTCTGAGTTATTAAATCTTGTTAATTTGTCCTTCGTGCCCTGCCTGTGGTTTTCATTTCCACAGCATCAATCAAAAACGCGTTTTTGATTGATTATTGCCGTAACTGCACGTTTTAGTGTTGCTTTAGTTTTTTCTCACATATTTAAAAAATTGATCCAATAGCTTTTTACACAATGAGCAACATTTTTCTCATTTTACAGATGAATATAATGAGACATAGGATTTAATGGACTCGTCCAAATTCACACAGATAGTTAAGTATTGAAACTAGGAGGAGTACCCTATGTTAAAAGCTAAAAGCTGAATAGACATATTAAAAATTTTAAGAGTTTAGTTTAGCAAAAATAAATTTGAATTGCGCAGTATTCGATCTAGCAGATAAAAAGGAGCTCTGAGGTGCTCTACAAAGTGAAAGAAGGGAGGAGGAACAAGAAAATTATCCTGGGCAAAAAAGGTGTTTTCATGAAGTTGCTTTCCTTTAGGGCAGAGGTCCCCAACCTTTTTGGCATCAGGGACCAGTGCTCCTATGAGAATCTAATGCCTGGTGATCTGAGGTGGAGCTGAGGCGATGATGCTAGCGCTGGGGAGTGGCTGCAAATACAGATGAAGCTTGGCTTACTCACCTGCCACTCACCTCCTGCTGTGCACCCTGGTTCCTAACAGGCTACTGACTGGTACCCGTGGGGCTTGGAGATCCCTGCTTTAGGGTATGGCAGGGGTCTATCACACAGTTGACTTAACTAGTGCTTATCAGGTGATTTCTGATTGACTGGTTTAAGACTCCATTTCTGGGAGCTAAAACTGTAACTAAGTCTTGATTCGATGATATGGGGCTTAGCACAAATGACTACATTTTGGGCCTGTTGTCTTTTTTTTTAAATACTAGTTCTTGTGAAAGTCACCTGTTGGTTTCTGTGCACGCCTTTCATACTCTTCTCTGTTCATAGCCAGGAGATGTCAAAAAAGATGTTTATATTTTAAAAGTAAAAGTTAAAGCACCTTAGTTGGCATTAAATATCCTCTCCAATCTTTCTGATTTACTTAGATGGTTTTCTCTTTATTATTTTGTTACTTGAAACTCTGTTTCAACTAGTCTAGTCTAATCCTTTGTTCTTAAGCACCCTCTGCACACATCTCCTGTAAGCTTTTGATTATATGGTTCCCTTTGCCTTTCTTTCTCCTGTTCGATTCCATATTTTTCATGTAGCTTTCCCTGTCTGCTCATTTGGATCATATGCTGCTTTGTAACATGTATGCAGAGATTCATTAGATGCTCTGTAAAATGTTTCTTCTTGGAAACATGCAAAGACTGTTTCCTAGCCTCCTGGAAGATTATGTTGGGAGCAAATGACTGTGTTCCGGCCAATGGGATGTAGGTAGAATTGATATACGCCACTTCCAGGTTGACCATAAAATACCACTCTCTTTTCCTTCTGTGGTGACTTAGGAAGTCATGTGTTCCAGATGGCATAGTTATAACATAGAAGCAGCTCAGATCTCTGAGTCACTGCTTGGAAGAGAGCCACTAACTACACAAAGAAGACATG
>NW_011888889.1:1373651-1377892 GCF_000151845.1 Pteropus vampyrus | reverse complement strand
CCTTAGTTGGCATTAAATATCCTCTCCAATCTTTCTGATTTACTTAGATGGTTTTCTCTTTATTATTTTGTTACTTGAAACTCTGTTTCAACTAGTCTAGTCTAATCCTTTGTTCTTAAGCACCCTCTGCACACATCTCCTGTAAGCTTTTGATTATATGGTTCCCTTTGCCTTTCTTTCTCCTGTTCGATTCCATATTTTTCATGTAGCTTTCCCTGTCTGCTCATTTGGATCATATGCTGCTTTGTAACATGTATGCAGAGATTCATTAGATGCTCTGTAAAATGTTTCTTCTTGGAAACATGCAAAGACTGTTTCCTAGCCTCCTGGAAGGTTATGTTGGGAGCAAATGACTGTGTTCCGGCCAATGGGATGTAGGTAGAATTGATATACGCCACTTCCAGGTTGACCATAAAATACCACTCTCTTTTCCTTCTGTGGTGACTTAGGAAGTCATGTGTTCCAGATGGCATAGTTATAACATAGAAGCAGCTCAGATCTCTGAGTCACTGCTTGGAAGAGAGCCACTAACTACACAAAGAAGACATGTATTTTTACTGTGTTAAGTCGCTGAGATTTTGAGGTCGTTTGTTACAGCAGCTAGTGAGCATTACCCTGACTAATCCAGCATGCCTGCTTTGATTGACATATGTATATCTTGATATCCCCCATCTGGATTTTAGAGTTGAGGCTAGGGATGCCATTTATTTCTTTCCTTTTCTTCACTTGCCATTCCTTTCCTTCTTACTTTTGCTTCCCTCCCTACTTTTCTCCATTCCCATTTAATCTTAATAGAGATTCTACCAGGGGATAGATTCTGGTGATTACAGAGATTTAATAAAATCTGATATGGAGTCTCAAGAAAGAAACTTGTTTAGTAAGGCTCTTATAGTCTAGTAGTTCTTTACAATTTAACTATTTTATTTCTCAGTAAAACTCAACTCAGTTGCCTCGGCATAACAGATCCTCAGCAACTAGTCATCGAATGCATATATCAACTTCGCTGTTTCTCAAAACTTCACTAATCTTGAATGACATTGTAGGAATGCTGAGCCAGTGACAAAATTTACTTTATGATCAAATAGCACCAGATGGTCATTGGTTGGGTAATATGGTTAAACTTCTACAGCCCTACAGGCTAAAACACAGAGAAATGACAGGTCATCTTGATTTAAAGAGTGAACTTGGATGAGCAGTGCACATTATTTTCATAGCAAAGAACCATTCTGGGGGTTCTGACTTTGTGATCTGTGAATTCCTAATTCTCTGGCTATCTGATGGTATATATCTCCTTATTTTCATCAATCGCCAGTTGTATTCTTCCAAAACACCATGTGATTCTGCATTTGGCCATTATTTTAGGTTGCATACTTTTCTCTGGACTGATTTTCTATCATTATGATGTCATACTCCATTTTTACTCTGATGATACAGTTCTAGCTGCCTTTGATTTTTTGGCATCTTTTGTCTTCCTTTGTCTGGCAGGCATTAAATCATTAATGTTTTAAAATCACATACAGCTGAAACTTTGTAAAACAGAATTTCTAGTGACGAGCTCCTTAAAATTATAAAGACAATCTACTTCTCTCTTTTTTTTGGCCTTTGCTGACCTCCAATTTCACTTTAAATAGGTATGAAGAGGGTTATCTTTGATTGATAATTGTTTTTCATGATTGCATGTGTATGGAAATCTGTCTTTTATCACAGAAATCTTGCTAGAATGTAGGTATTTCTCTCCATTACTGATACGTGAAGATTTTCAGTCATGATTTATATCTTTCAGATTACATTACTGGAAAACATGGCTGGCTATCTCCACAGCAAAAATAGTCCTGACTTTGCTACTTTGTTTTTGACACTCACAATACATCATGGCACTGCTTGCTAATTAGCAGCTGCTTCCCTGGTCTTGTTTCCCCATTGTGAGGATTTTAGCACAACTTTCTTTCAAGTCAAGTTTCCATTTTACCTTACCAAACATCTTAACTGCTCTGAAGGCAGTCTATCTTTCACTGAGGGGACAGTGCTGAAAACCCTACAGGAATATCAGAGTGGCTTTTATTGCATTTAGGAGAGTCCACCCCCCCTCCCCCCCAAAAATGGGCAAGAAACAAACCATTATGAGATTCATATATACTAGGTGACAGGCACAATGTTGTCCTTTGATTATCTCATTTAATTCTTATTACAACTGCATGAGCTGAAATCAGATGATGAGAAAACTGATTAATAAGTAAGAGACTAAATAACTTGCTCAAGTCTGCACAGCTAAAAAGCAGCAGATCTGGATATAGACACAGATATGTCTGACTCTGAAACCCTGATTTTGGTCATTATAAGATCATTATAAGAGAATTCTAATGTAAATACTAACATGGATTCTAATACTAACACAAATACTCATCAAAATGATGAAAAAAACATTGGAAACAACTTATAACTAGGAAAATGCAGATGTAATTTGCGATGTGATATAAGATTTGGGAAGCTATTCCTAATAATATCTTATTTATCGTGGGTATAAGTTTTATATGAATATAAGCACATTGTTACATTATTTATTGTTACCCAGAGAGCAGTGCATAATTTAGTGGGCTTGGTTCTAATCAATCTGTGAGGCTATGCCAAGCTTGTGATTGGTGGTAGATGGTCAGGAGTATGAACACAGTGCTAAAAAGGGAGAAAGAGAGGAGAAAGAATAAATGTGGGGAGAGGGAAAGGGAAGGGAAGTAGCTACATGTTTTGCCCTCCTGAGGCAGGAGAGTTAGCCTAGGGATGTTCCCCCTCCTCTCCAAGATACCTAAGGCTCTGGAATTTTTCCTTAGTCCCTTACTCAGCCCTTTCCCTGCAGCTCCAGAATTTCTCCTTTGTCCTTTATTCAGCCCTCTCCCTGTTTGACTTCGAGCATGAGACTCCAGCATGAGAAAGAAGCGGAGGCTGGGAGACAAGATAGATAGCATTGGGCTACCCCCTCTCCTCCTTGTGGCTTGAGAAACTAGCTAAAAATGAGAGGCAGGATGGATAGCCTTGGGACATTCCCCTCTTCCAGGATAAGGATCCAAAGTCTTTTCCTTGTCATTGTTCAGCTTTGGATAATAATATCATTATAATATCACCTGCATTGCAAGTACCACATCTCCAGGCATCCCCTCAACCCAAGAAAACAAAAGCCTGTAATCCAGACAGTTCCCAGCAAATCGCTCTCCAAGTCCCATCCTCCCTTCTCTTAAATGCTCACCTTTAATACAACTTGTGCTTTTCTGCTTGCTGTTTGTCTTGTCCTTGAATTCTATCTCGCTGCATAAGACAAGAACCTGGTCATCAGAGCTGGAGGTAGGGGTCCCTTGTTGGACTCCTGCTCTGTGGAGCTCTCTGGCATCATTCCTACCCTGCAGGTCCCTGGAGGCCATGCAGAATGGGGAAGTAGAAATGTCTTCAAAAGAACACCAAGTAAAGAATGAGGCAACACAACCCCTGCTAATGATGGGTTTAAAAGGCATCACAGCTCTGCATGGAAAATAGTACTTTATTATGAGAAAGGCTCCTCTTTTATTGATATCTTTCATTCTTTTCCAATTTTATATAATAAATACAGCTCCAAATGACTTTCCCTTAATGTTACCTACCATTTAAAATCTTTCGTGTCAGAATACATGTCACCTTCCTTCCCAATAGCCACCTTCCCAAGGCCCCCACCAATTGCCATTTGAGAGTGCTTGGTTAAGTCATATAAAATCTTTGTGTTTATGCCTTTCTCCTATTTTATAGGAATACTACATAAGGTATGATACACACACACATGGTAATTATACTCAGAGACATACACACTTATAATATTAAATATAAAAAGTATCTTGACTTCTATAAATGAATACCACTTTACTGGAATATAAAATTTCTCAGTTATAGAGTTTGAGTGCCTGTAACATGTGGGGTGAACTTACTTTTCTGATTGTTGTGTTAACTCTCAGTACTAATGCTTTTTTCCCCAACTAATTTAATTGACATTTTAAAAACTATATTCTATACTTTTCCACCTTAGTAAACAGGAAAATCTAAACTTGATGTTTCAGATCCACCATTATCATTTATAATCTGTACTTCAGATGTGGATTTTTGGCTGCGTCTGTTATTCCGTGTTCCTTTAAATAACATCTGAATTATTTCTTTTCATTTACCTTTCTTATAAAAGTGGAATTTAGATTGAGCAGCTGCACGGCTTCCTGGGGACATTTTTAGCA
>NW_011888889.1:1368657-1372471 GCF_000151845.1 Pteropus vampyrus | reverse complement strand
CAAATGACAGAATGGACCATTAAACCCTGGTATTTTCTTTCATTCTATTCTTTACTAAATGTTTCTGTGCACAGAGAATAAAGGGCTCTGAGACAGATTAAGGCAGCAAGAAGCTCACTATGCTCATGGAGACTTTGATTGTTTCCTTGTGCTCTTTTTGGCTGTGGGAAACACCTTCTCTCAGATGAAGTCTCAAGTTTGAAAGATAGCAGCGCCAGGTCTGTCTCTACCACCTGGCTTTCTCTGGAGTAACACATATTGTTAGTGTCGAGATGACATATGTCAAGCCTTCATTTTTATTTTCTGCTTCCTTTTATTGCCAAGTCATTAAAAGTATGTGTGTGTGTGTGTGTGTGTGCGTGTGTGTGCGTGCACGTGTGTGTGTGTATAGGATGGGGGCTCAGGGAAGGTTAGTTAGGATAAGGGAGCAAGGAAACCAAAGACTCTGAATTTAGGACTCAAGAATGTTTTGGATAAGAAGTTCTTTTTTTTTTGCCAAAGCAAATATTTGATTGTTTGCATTTCTTTTAAAATACCCTATTTTCTTCTTGTTTAAGCATCAAGTAAGGTTTTGGCAGTTATATTCAGCAAAAGAACATGATTCCAATCAGCATACTTATAGCTACAGCTATAGCTTGGGGGAAGAAAAAAGTGATGTATGAAAGAAGTTAACTAGAGTGTACTTCTAATTCATCAGTAATATTTAATCAAACTAAGTATCTGATTAACAAATTAACCATGTTAAAAATATTTTAATATGCCATGAAAGTGACGGTGGCCAAAGGTATAGGTGACATCTTATATCAACCAATCAGTTCTTTATATTATTGGTCAGCCAGAGAATTGATTTTCATTGGTTACATAGCTTTATGGAACTAAAACCATTCCTCTGAGGTATGAAGGCACAATAAAGAGAATATTCCTACACAGGACTGAATCAAATCTTCTGGTCTGCCCAACAGACCACTTTCAGAACAGCTATATTTTCAGAACTTTAGGTTTCTAAGGCCAATCATCGAGGCCGATTATGTCCTTTAATTTGTTTTTGTCTGTAGTTTGGCTAAGTTGCCACAGATAAGCACTGATACTTTGGGTCTTGTTTGGTTCATATACTAAGGCATACACTTTTAAGATCTTAGTTTTAATCTCTTCACCAATAGAAACACAGATACCCCTTTCATATTTAAAATTAAAACTGAGATGTAATTCCTTATCAAATTATATAAGCATGATAACCTCAATCAGTAATTAAAATCCTTCAAATTTAGAAATTTTAGAACTGAAAGCGAACTTGAAAATCTTATCTAAGCTGCTCATTTTAAAACTGAAAATAATATAGTTAACACTATGTATCACTAAATATTCTGCTGTCAGTGTTTTATATATACCAACTCATTTATTTTTTATAACTTAATAAGGTAGTTATCCCCATTTTATAGATAGAAACTTAGGCCTGGAAAGGGTCATTTATCATCTATGGTCAAAGACATGGAAGGTAGCAAAACCAGAATGCAAACTCAGACAGTTTGGCTCCGGAAGTCACATCCCTAACCATTCTCTACCACCTTGGAGGAAACCAGAACACAGGGAAATGAAATGGCTTGCCAAGGTCACATATTAGTTGGTGGCAGCAATTGCATTATATATCAAAAATGTGTAAAAAACAAAATATAAATTAAAAAACACATGGATATACTGATTCTTTTTCTTTTAGATAAATTCTTACCATATTTGATTTTTACTTCAGCATGAATCTTGTACATAGACTCCATTGGAATATTCGCTCATAATTAAACCAGATTCTTTTGATTTACATTAAAATATTTTCCTGTTTCTGCTAACCTTTAGTAAAAACTCTCCCCAGGGAGCTCTACCATTCTCTCTGGCTTTTGTTAGCAACAAAATAACAGAAATAAGCTCTATATTTCTATTTTAAAAAGAGGTCACATTTCTGTGGGCTTTGTGAACCTCCGCGGTTGCTATTTCAGTCAGAAATGGACTTTCATTGAATTTCCTAAATCAGAGTGAATGTGGTCCCATCTCCTTGACCCTACTTATAAGTAATTTGCATAAAATTACTTTCAAATTCTTTAATAACCAACTATTTTGTAGTTCTGTTACAAACTTTTTTTTCAGAGATCCAATATTCCTTCTAAACAGTAATTTTAGAGAAGACTTTCACCTTTATTTTGGATTATTAAATTAATTCATGTTCGCTTGTAAAGGAGTTGGAAAATATAAAACACAAAGGAAAAACTATATTACTATCTTTAACATTTTGGTCTATTTCCTCTAGAATGTTTTGAGTATTTTAAAGCAGAATTGGAATCATAATATAGAAACAACTTGCATCTTCTTTATCTTAATATGGTATTGTGAAAATTTTATGTCATTAAATATTTATTTATCAAAACCAACATTTTAATTTTATTTTTTAAAATTAATTAACTTATTTATTTATTTATTTAAATTAGTTTCAAGTGTTCAGTACATTGGTTAGACATTTATATAGTTTAATTGCCCCTAATTGCTCTTTCTTTCCTCTGGTTTTCCACCTAGCCAATATATTAATGCTAACCGCATTCCCTATGCTGTGCTCCCCATCCCTGTGACCATCTATCAACTACTAATTTGTACTTCTTTAACCCTTCACCCCATTCTCCCAGCCCCCCAACATACTCTGTCTGTCACCAAATTGTTCACTATATTTGTGAATCTGTTTTTGATTAGTTTTTTCTTTTTTCTCTTAGATTCTGCATCAAAGTGAAATTATATGATATTTATCTTTCTCTGACTTATTTCACTAAGCATAATAACCTCTAGGTCCATCCATGTCATTGCAAATGGTAGGATTTCATTTTTTTAAATGCCTGAGTAATATTCCATTGTATCTATGAACCATAACTTCTTTAGCCAGTCGTCTGTTGATGGACATTTAGGTTGCTTCCATATTTTGGTTATTGTAAATTATGCTGCCACGAATATTGGGGTGCATAGATCTTTATGAATTATTGTTTCAGTTTTCTTTGGATAAATACCCAGAAGTACAATTGCTGAGTCAGAAGGTATATCTATTTTTAACTTTTTGAGAAACCTCCAGACTATTTTCCAAAGCCGCTGTACCAATTTGTAATCCCGCCAACAATGTATGAAGGTTCCCTTTTCTCTGCATCCTCACCAACACTTGTTGTTCTTTGATTTATTGATGATAGCCATTCTGACAGGTGTGAGGTGATATCTCATTGTTTTAATTTGCATTTCTCTGATGATTAAAGACCTTGAACATGTTTTCATATGTCTATTGGCCATCTGTATGTCCCCTTTGGAGAAGTATCTGTTCAGATCTTCTGCCTATTTTTTAATTGGATTGTTTGTTTTTTTTTGTTGTTGAGTTGTATAAGTTCTTTATATATTTTTGGATATTAACCTCTTATCAGATGTATCATTAGCGAATATCTTCTCCCAATCAGTCGGTTATCTTTTCATTTTGTTAATGGTTTCCTTTGCTGTACAAAGACTTTTTAGTTTGACATAGTTCCATTTATTTATTTTTTATTGTTTCCCTTGCCCGGGGAGATATATCCGAAAAGAAATTCCTGTTAGTAATATCAGAGAGTTTACTGCCTATATTCTCTTTTAGAAATTTTATGGTTTCGGGTCTTACATTTAAGTCTTTAATTCATTTTGAGTCTTTTCTTGTATATGGTGTAAGAAGATGGTCCAGCTTCTTATTTTTGCATGTATCTGTCCAATTTTCTCAACATCATTTATTGAAAAGACTATCTTTATCCCATTGTATATTCTTGCCTCCTTT
>NW_011888889.1:1361537-1368607 GCF_000151845.1 Pteropus vampyrus | reverse complement strand
ATCATTAGCGAATATCTTCTCCCAATCAGTCGGTTATCTTTTCATTTTGTTAATGGTTTCCTTTGCTGTACAAAGACTTTTTAGTTTGACATAGTCCCATTTATTTATTTTTTTATTGTTTCCCTTGCCCAGGGAGATATATCCGAAAAGAAATTCCTGTTAGTAATATCAGAGAGTTTACTGCCTATGTTCTCTTTTAGAAATTTTATGGTTTCGGGTCTTACATTTAAGTCTTTAATTCATTTTGAGTCTCTTCTTGTATATGGTGTAAGAAGATGGTCCAGCTTCTTGTTTTTGCATGTATCTGTCCAATTTTCTCAACATCATTTATTGAAAAGACTATCTTTATCCCATTGTATATTCTTGCCTCCTTTGTCACATATTAAATGAGCGTATAGGTGTGAATTTATTTCTGGGCTCTCTATTCTGTTCCATTGATCTGTGTATCTGTTTTTATGCCAGTACCATGCTGTTTTGATTACTGTAGGCTTGTAGTATAGTTTAATATCAGGTAGTATGATACCTTCAACTTTGTTCTTTCTCAAGATTGCCGTGGCTATTTGGAGTCTTTTGTGGTTCCATATAAATTTTAGGATTATTTGTTCTATCTCTCTGAAAAATGCCATTGGTATTTTGAAAGGGATTGCATTGACTCTATAGATTGCTTTGGGTAGTATGGCCATTTTAATGATGTTTATTCTTCCTACCCATGAGCATGGTATACGCTTCCATTTATTTGTATTTTTTTCAATTTCTTCTTTCAATAACATAATTTTCTGAGAACAGATCTTTGACCTCCTTGGTTAATTTAATTTCCAGGTATTTTATAGTTTTCAATGCAATTGTAAATGGGATTGTTTTCTTAATTTCTCTTTCTGCAAGTTCATCATTGGTGTATAAAAATGCCATTGACTTCTGAATGTTTATTTTGTAACCTGCTACTTTACTGAATTCATTGATCAGTTCTAATGTTTTTTTGGTGGGATCTTTAGGGTCTCCTATATATGGTATGATGTCATAGGCAAATAGCGTGAGTTTTACTTCTTTCTTTCCAATTTGGATACCTTTTATTTCTCTTTCTTGTCTTATTCCTGTAGCTAAGACTTCCAATACAATGTTGAAGAGGAGTGGTGAAAGTGGGCATCCTTATTTTGTTCCTGATCTTAAGGAAAATGCTGTTAGCCTTTCCCCATTGAGTATGATATTAGCTGTAGGTTTGTCATATATGGCCTTTATTATGTTGAGGTATGCTCCTTTTATTCTTACTTTGCTGAGAGTTTTTATCGTAAATAGATGCTGGATTTTGTCAAATGCTTTTTTTTGCATCTCTTGATATAATCATATGGTTTTTATCTTTCGATGTGTTAATATGGCATATCATATTAATTGATTTGCAGATATTCTACCAACCTTGCATCCCAAGAATAAATCCAACTTGATCATGGTGTGTGATATTTTTAATGTATTGCTAAATTCGGTTTGCTAATATTTTGTTGAGGATTTTTGCATCAATGTTCATAAGAGATATCAGTTTTCTTATTTTGTAATGTCTTTGTTTTTGGAATCAAGGTAATGGTGGTCTCATAAAAGGAGTTAGAGAGCCTTCCCTTTTCTTGAATTTTTTGGAATAGTTGAGAAGAATAGGTGTTAATTTTTCTTTGAATGTTAAATTCGCCTGTGATGCCATCTAGTCCAGGACTTTTGTTTTTTGGGAAATTTTTGATTACTGATTCTATTTCATTGGTGGTAATCGGTCGATTCAGATTTTTTGTTTCTTCCTGACTCGGTCTTGGGAGATTGTATATTTCTAGGAATGTGTCCATTTCTTCCAGATTATTCAGTTTGTTGGCATTTAATTGCTCATAGCATTTTCTTATGATCCTTTGTATTTCTGTGGAGTCTATAGTTATTTCTTCTCTTTCATTTCTTTTATTTATTTGAGTCCTCTCTCTTAACTTGATGAGTCTGGTTAAGGATCTGCCAATTTTGTTTATCCTTTTAAAGAACAAGCTCTTGGTGACATTAATCTTTTGTATTGTTTTTCTAGTTTCTATTTTGTTTATTTCTGCTCTGATTTTTATTATTTCCTTCCTTCTATTCACTTTGGGCTTTGTTTGCTGTTCTTTTTCTAATTCTTTTAAGTGTATGGTTAGATTGTTTATTTGAGCTTTTTCTTGTTTCTTGAGGTAGGCCTGTATTGCTATGAATTTCCCTCTTAGGACTGCTTTTGCTATGTCCTATAGATTTTGAGTCATTGTGTTTTCATTTTCATTTGTCTCTAGGTATCTTTTGATTTCTTCCTTGAACTCATTAATAACCCATTCATTGTTTAGTAGCATGTTATTTAGCCTCCATATGTTTGTGTATTTCTACTTTTTTTCTTGTAGTTCATTTATAGTTTCATATTGTGATCAGAGAAGATGGTTGATATGATTTCGGTCTTCTTAAATTTATTGACACTTGTTTTGTGTCCTAACATGTGGTCTATCCTGGAAAATGTTCCATGTTCACTTGAGAAGAATATATATTTTGTTGCTTTGGGGCAAAATGCTCTGAAAATATCTATTAAATCCATCTGGTCTAGTGTGTCATTTAGGCCCATTGTTTCCTTGTTGATTCTTTGCCTGGAATATCTGTCCATTTGTGTCAATGAGGTGTTAAAGTCTCCTGTGAGTATATTACTGTTGATCTCTCCTTTTAGTCAGTCAATAATTGCTTTATGTATGTAGGTGCTCCAGTGTTGGGTGCATATATGTTTACTAGGGTTATGTCCTCTTGATTTATAGATCCCTTTATCATTATGTAATGCCCTTTTTTGTCTCTTATTATAGCCTTTGTTTTAAAGTCTATTTTATCTGGTATAAGTATTGCTACCCTGGCTTTTTTTTTTTCCACTTCCATTTGCATGAAATATCTTTTTCTATCCCTTTACTTTCAGTCTGTGAGTGTTTGATCTGAAGTGGGTCTCTTATAGACAGCATATGCATGGGTCTTTTTTTCTTATCCATTTGGCTACCCTATATCTTTTGATTGGAGCATTTAATCCATTTATTCTTAAAGTAATTACTGATAGGTACATAGTTACAGCTATTTTATTATTCGTATTTGTTATTTCTATTTTCTTTTTTACCCCTTCTCTTTTTACAGAAGTCCCTTTAACATTTCTTGTAATGCTGGCTTATTGGTGCTGAATTCCTTAACCTTTTTCCTATCTGGGAAGCTCTTTATCTCACCTTCCATTTGAATTGAAAGCCTTGCTGGGTAGAGTATTTGTGGTTATAGATTCTTGTTTTTCATAACTTTGAATATTTCTTGCCAGTTCCTTCTGGCCTGCAAAGTTTCCACTGAAAAATCAGCAGACATTCTTATGGAGGTACCCTTTTAATTAACTAGCTGCCCTTTCTCTTGTTGCTTTTAAGATTCTCTCGTTGTCTTTGAACTTTGGCATTTTAATTATGATGTGTCTTGGTGTGGGTCAGTTTGAATTTCTCTTGTTTGGGACTCTTTGTGCTTCCTGAACTTGTATGTCTAATTCCTTTGCCAGGTTAGGGAAGTTTTTTGTCATTATTTCTTCAAATAGATTCTTAGTCCCTTGCTCTCTCTCTCCTCCTTTGGGAACTCCTATGACCCGAATATTGTTACACTTCATGTTGTTGCAGAGGTCTCTTTAACTATCCTCCTTTTTTAAAAGTCTTTTTTCTTTTTGTTGTTCTGATTAGGTGTATTCTGCTATCTTGTCTTCCAGTTCACTGATTCGACCTTCTGCTTCTTTGAATCTACTGTTGAATCCTTCTAGTGTATTCTTCATTTCAGTTATTCGTAATTTCTGTCTGGTTCTTTTTTTAATGGTTTTTATGTCATTTATTATGCTTACTATCTCTCTTTTGATGTTCTCTTTGTGCTCATCCATTCTCCCCATAAGTTTGTTGAGCATACTTATAACCACTATTGTGAACTCCATCTTTGGTAGATTGCTTGCCTCCACTTCATTTAGCTTATTTTCCACAGTTTTCTCTTTTCGTTTCATTTGTGGCATGTTTCTTTGTTTTCTCATTATATTAGCCTCGTTGTGTTTGTTTCTATGTGTCAAGAATATTTGTTTTGTCTCTCAGCCTTGGCCAAATGGCCTAATGTGGAAGGTGTCCTGTGTGGCCCAGTGACATACTCTTCCTGATCCTTTATGCCTGGAACTCTGGATGTGATCTTTGTGTGAGTTGTATGTGATCTTCTGTTGTTGCCAAGCCTTTATTGTTGTTAGTACATCAGTGGATGAGATTAACGCTCAGGCTAACTAATTGTGGGAACTGGCTGCACCCAGAGAGTAAGAGTTGCTGTGTAGGGGCTGACCCCACTGAGTAGGATTTGCCCTAGCAGGCTTGTGTACTTGTTGCAACCACCCTTTGTGTGTATCACTAATGGGACTAGTCAGTTGCTCTATTGTGGTCTGGTGCCAGCCTCCAGATGCATTGGTTTTGTGGCCCTTTGGGAGGGTCTCCCCCGTAGGCCATGGTCAGCCTCTGCTTTTGATTGCTCCGGGCTACTGGTGGGAACTATGAAGCGATCTGCAGATGGTTGTTGCCTGTGCTGGATCTGTAAGTAAGTGGGAGAGACAATGCTGTAGGCCGCGGTCGGTTATTCCTTGTTCCTGATGTATGGCAGTTCGGCAGAGGGACCAGTGCTCCTCAAAGCCTGACGCTGCCTGTCAGTTGCCTGTAAGTCTCTGAAACTGGAAGAGCCTCTGGATGATATGCATGTTTGGTGGTGCAGGAATTGTCCCCCTGCCATTGCAGTGTCAGTTTACATGCCAGTCTTGTTTCTGGGCTCCCTGTACAAGTTTCCAATTGTAGCAAGGTCAGCTGCTGCCCTCCTTGGTCCTGAATGCACTACCCCAGGGCAGGGGCAGCTGCCTCTCAATGTGCAGCAGGCACTTTGTGTGCTGGATGGGGCAGGAGCTCAGAGAGTCAAGGGACGTTAGGCCAGTACAGACCCCTGTGATCCCCTCAAGAGATATTGCAGCTTGTACAGGCAGCAGTGGTCTGCCCACACCTGTTTTCCCCAAAATGCACTTACTGTGCTAGCCAAGGTCTGTTGCCTGCGCAGAGTGCACAACCCCAGAGCCAAGCACGGCATGGGAGTCTGCCTGTCAATGGGCTTCAGGCAGTTTGTGGCTTGTTTGAAGTGGGATCTCAGGGAGACATGGGCCGTCAGCCCAATACAGTCTCAGTTTTGTTGCAACTTTTGTGCCTGGGCATTCCCGCTGTAGTCACAGATCACAGTGAGACCAACTGCCTTCTGGGGCAGCCCCACAGACCCCTGAGCTACCCTGACTCAATATTGCAATTCTTGCAGGCAGCAGAGGTCTGCCTGCAACTGATTTCTGTACAGTGCCCAGTGTGTGCTAGCCAAAATTTGCTACCTGTGTGAATTGGCAGGGTGAGGGAGAGTGGTGGCTGTTCACTGTCAATCGGCCACCTAGGAGTAATTTGTGGGTAGGGTGGGGCAGAGTCTCAGGGAGACAATGGCAAACAAATCAATACAGCCTCAGTCTTGTTCCAACTTCGGTAAGCATCTGTGCGTTCTGCAGAAGTCAAGATCTTGACTTCTGGGAATGGCCCACAGATCCTTGAGATCGTGTTGGCAGCAGTGATCTGCCTGACCCTATCTTGGAAATGCTCGCTCACAGTGCTGGCTGCCAGCTGAGAATGCTTCGCCCTTGATAGACGCGGGACGTGGCAGCTATCCAGCAACAAAAGCCCCAGGCAATCTCTAAATTGGGTAGGGCAGGCTGATGCTCTCAGGCCAGCAACTTCCTAATGGCCCTGTGGGAGGAGTCTGCACAGTCTTGCAGGTGTGGTCTATAGATTGCCTGGTAGAGGGGCCAGACTAAGGCACAATGGTGGCTGCCCTTCCAGCCCTTATTCTGTTGCCAGGTAATGTCGACTTTCTTGGTATGAATCCCATGCAAGCCTTTGACTCACTGCCAGTGTCCTGGGTGAGTGTCCGCAGTTCAGAAAGCCTTTGCGTGGGTCCTTCAAAGGGGCGTCTGAGGTTTCAGTCTCCTTCCGTCTCACCCAGACAGCCGGAATCTCCTCTGGTTTTAACAGTCGTAGTTTTTGGAAAGTCCTGTTCCCTGGGCTGGGACCCTGGGCTGGGAAGCACACAAATGAGTCCAGGATGCCCCTCTCTTTCAGGGGAGCCTCTGCAGCCTTGCTCTCCCTCTCGTTGTTCCCCCACTACCCATGGGTTCGGGTCCAGCCGGATTCGTGATTTTTCCCCTCCTACCAGCTTTGATGTGGCTCCATTACATTATCAGACATTGGTGTTTCGATCAGCTGGACTTCAGGTGATTCTCCACATTGATTCTTTTATAATTTGGTTGTAATTTCTATGCGGACCTGGGAGGAGGTGATTCCTGCTTTTATCTCTTCTGCCATCTTCCTCCCTCCTTGAAACCAACATTTTAAATTGCCATATAGTGCTTCATCACTGGGCTATAATTGATATAATCATTCTTTTATTTTTCAATATTTAAATTGTTTTCAAATTTTGCTGTTACAAAAAATGTTGAGACACTTTTTACATACGTCTTGGCCTGAGTTTGTTTAGACTGTTTCTAAAAGGAAGAATACTGACTCCTAAATAGAGATTTTCAGTCTTGAAATTCATTACCAAGGTTTTTCATGGGATGGTTTTACTAGCAGTGCATGTGATGAGTATTTTACTACACCATGGTCAATATTGACTGCTATAATTAAAAAGTAAACAAAGCACAATCACTCAATTTGGTAGGTATTTCAAAATGTGTGCTAATCTGAGTTTTTTTAATGGGTCATGAGATTAAATTTTGTTTTTCTGAGTTTTAGTTCAATCCCTTTGTTAATTTTTCTTTTGTCTTAGTGTCTCTTACAAAATCTTATGTATTAACACTGTGACAGTCACATTCTACTTTAATTTGCACTCTTTCAAAATGTTCTTCTAGTAGTTCTTATTCTCTGATTAATGGTGAAGAAGTCACTTGCATGCTGCTTTCAAGTCTGCTTTTTTTCCGAAGGTCTTCCTCTTTAGGAAGG
>NW_011888889.1:1357460-1359747 GCF_000151845.1 Pteropus vampyrus | reverse complement strand
TTGGTGATATGGATTGAGAAATTCTGAGAGTTCTAGATTAATATAACAGCTATTTATAATTTGGGAGGAGAAACACTATAGAATTTGCATCAAACTAAATGTGTCATTTCTAAAGGGTGCTGATGCTTTCTGGAGGTTCTGTGTTACGTTAGAGAGACTCTGGCCAAGACCACTGAACATTTATTGTGGGTTGGGTAATTTCTTCAATTATTCTTGCTTGTGGATGAGTGAAGCTGGTTTAAATATGATACCTATGTACCTCATCTCATAGTTGATTATGAAGTCACATATAAAGATAGAATATTTTGGTTTAATTACTAGGATCAAATATCAAGTAATAGAAATAAAAAAGGGATTCACTTTAATTGCCTCCATTTCCTACAATGGCCCTCTTAATACGACTAGGATATTATAAAGTAAAAAGAATATTTTAATTTCAAATTTCAGGTTAACACTATACAAAGTTGGAAATTCCCACTACTAGAAATTCCTACTTTCATATACTGGAAACATATAGCACTGGCAAAAAAAATCAACTTTGGAGCAATATTTTAGTTTAAATATGTTCCAACATTTTAGCAGGATTAAATAGCATATTGTAATTTTTTACAGTTAGAGCTTTTTGAGCTATAACTTATGTATGGTGAAAGTCATCCTTCTTAAATGATTGGGTTGATGAGTTTTGATAAATGTATGTATTACTTCACCATCACCACAATCAAGATATAGTACATTTTTATCACCCTCAAAATTTCCCTTGTGCCTATTGGCAGTCAGTTCACTCCTCTGATAACCAGCCCTGGGCAACCACTGATCTGCTTTTTGTTTTTAGTTTTGCCTTTTCCAGAATGGCATATAAATGGAATCATACAATGTATGGTGCTTGGTTTCTTTTACCTAGCATACTGTTTTGATATCCATCCATTTGTTGACCGTATAGTACTTTGTTCTGTTTTCATTGCTGAATGTAGTTCAATTATATGAATGTACCGCAATTTATCTATTCGATTGACAGAATTTTTATTTTTCCCCCTAGTTCTTGGGTATTATGAATAAAGCTGCTATAGTATTTACATTCAAGTATATCTGTGTGCATATGTTTTCATTTCTCTTGGGTAAATCCAGGAGCGTGATTGCTGGGTCTTATGGTAACTGTATGTTAAACTTTAGAAGAAAATGACCATCTGTTTTCGAAAGTGGTCATACTATTTTGTGCTCCTACCAGCAATTTATGAGAGTTTCGGTTGCTCTTCGTCCTTATCAACATTGAGTATTTTCAGCATATTGTCAATTTAATTAATATTCTATGCTTTTTTTCATATATTGTAAATAGTCTTGTAGATCCAGAGTTATTGTAGCCATTCCAAATCTTCTCTTGCTCAATTTTCATTACCGTTTTTGAGGTGAAATTACGGTTATGCAAATGATAATTCGCTTCTGCTGAGAGCTAAGACATTACCGTTCTTATCAGAAATTTCTTTCTTCCTTCCATTAAACTAATATTTATTGCTTGCTCATTATGTGACAAATACAAACAATGCATGATTCCTAGCTTCCATGTCCCTGTGTGGGGACATAGACCACTAGTAAACAGAAAATTGTAACTTAATGTGGTAAATTCTAAATCTCAGAGGAGAATGGTGTAGCATAGAAACCTTCAGCTTTCTATGACATTTCCTGTATCTAAAAGCAGAACTGACTCAGAAATGGCAGGGGAATTGTTCAAGTCCATGTAGTTGAGAGGTTTTTTTGTCCCCTGACATCAAATATGTGGTGTCTTTTCCATAGCAATTCTCCAGTTCTCTGACAACACCTGGGAGTTGAACAATTCAGTTCAATTCTGACACCAGCTCTGGAGATTAAAGCCTCAGTCCCATAACTCTACCTCTACTTCAAACTCCAGCCATAAATGGGATGCTCAGGCTACCTATATTTCTGTGCTGCTGACTAAAAATTTGAGGACTCTCATGATTCTCCCCCTTAAGAACATCTTAAAGAACATCCTAAACAATAGTATGGTTGAAGGAGGTCATTATAAATAACAAAGGACATCCCTAACCACTCAGGAAATTCTAAGGGCTCAAATACATTTTTTATTACATACCACAGTGGTCCAGCTAATTTGATTCAAAGTTTATGGGCATTTGATCAGAAGCCCATTTCCATAGGATGGTATGTCCTATGAACAAGTGGCTTTCTAGTTTGACCACCAACTCTCTAAGCATAAGTATAGCACTTATGACATTTATAAAGGGCTTACACATGTACTGTCTCATCTGACCATGGC
>NW_011888889.1:1334323-1356170 GCF_000151845.1 Pteropus vampyrus | reverse complement strand
ATTGAAGGTTGAAATTCGGGAATGAAACTAAATTATTCCAGTTTAACAGGAAGGATGATGGTTTTGCAACTACACATATGAGCCCACAGTTGAGAGACCATGGGAAAGATTTGAAGCATTAAGAATTAGACAACTGTAACGTTTTATCACTTATGATATTTCACTTGGTGTTTATGTGATATACCCAAAGGGACCCTCATCTGCTTTGCCATATGGAAAGTTTATAAATGTTAGAGTACAGAGCAAGAGCAAAATGGGAACAAGAAAGAATTCTAAGGTGGTTTAGGTTCTGGAGAGCCACAGCCTCTTCTTTTGTTGAGAGAAACAGCTGTTGCTTTAGGGGAAGGTAAACAAATTATTTTCCTCCTTATTCCTTTGGGGTCCAGTAAAAATATGAGAGAATAAACATCCCCACCAACCATTTTATTTTTTGTCATTTTCTAAAGGTGACACTATTTCATGATAAAGAGTTAACTGACAGAATCAATTATGTCAAAGTGTGTAAGTGGAGGACTTTCATTTACTTCTTAGTTAAAATAAAGGAAGATGAAACTCAGGTATTCAAAAACAATTTTAGAACCCACGTTTATATTTCCCCTCTGTGCAATGAAGCTGACATCAACTGAAAACTATTTTAAAAGAAAAGAAATTGAATATGAGAATAAATTTCTGGAACACACTAAAAGGAATTTATATAAAAATTAAGAAAACTGAGTATCCAATAGAAATCTACCCACAAAGGACCAAAATATTGGATTAAATGTGGGAAAAAATATTTTATTTACAATTTAGAGGTGCTGAGGTCAGATTAATAAATAGGAACACTGATATAGCTTTCATGAAAAGGACAAATGTCTTAACATGATGTAATATGTTTCACAGAAAAATACTCATCTCTATTAAAATAGGTGACTTTCCAAAGCTTCTGGGAATTTTAAAAAATATGAATCATATAAAGTTTTGACGATTACTGAAATAAAGTGAAAAATTCTACCTAGCCTTTAGAAGGATTGACTTTTTTTCAATCATCAGTGATTCTGGTTTCTTTTAATAATTTTGCTTTTAACTAATTCTAACAGTTTTTATATATTTATAATTTCTTTCAGAGTCTTGCCTTGTGAAAATTTTTACCTCTGTTCATCAATATTGATTAAACACATAATATTGATTATTGATTATTATAAATTCCCATATCCAAACAATGCTTGGAAGTAGGGGTTTATAGATGAGAAAAAATGGTCTTTATGAAGAAACATGGAGTCTATTGTGAAGATGGGAAGTGAGAGAAGTTGCAGTTCACTGTGATACATGCTGTGAGGAATCTAAGTAGAAATCCTATTTCTTCCTAGAGATAGAAAATCTTTATTTAGAACAAACAAAAACTCAAAACTTCATCCTAACCCAGAAAGACAAAGTTATTAATGACATGAACAAAATTAAGCTCAGTGAGAAAATGCTGTAGATGACTCTTTAATTTTTAAGATTTTATTTTTTTTAGAGCAGTTTTAGGTTCACAATAAAATCTAAAGGAAAGACCATGATTTCTCATATATCTCCTGCCCCCACCGATGAATAGCCTCTTGCATTATCAACATCACTCATAAGCATGGTATATTTTTTTCCCCAAGGATGAATCTACATTGACACATCATAATCACCCAAAGTGTATAGTTTACCTTAGTATTTACTCTCGGTGTTGTGTTCATTCTATGCATTTGGACAAATGTATAATAACATATATCCAAGATTATAATATCATACAGAGTAGTTTCATTGCCATCAAAATTCTCTGTGCTGTCTTTTCATCTCTCTTCTCTCCCACTTCTGACAACCACTGATCTTTTTATTGTCTCCATAGTTTTGCCTTTTCTAGAATGTTATATAGTTGGACTTATATAGTAAATAACCTTCCAGATTGGCTTCTTTCACTTAGTAATAGCCATTTAAGTTTCCACCAAGTCTCTTCATAGATTGATAGTTCATTTCTTTAGCAATGAATAGTATTTCATTGTCTGTATGTACCACAGTGTATCCATTACCTACTGAAGGACATCTGGTTGCTTCCAAGTTTTGGCAATTAATAAGCTGCTAAAAACATCTGCAAACAGGGTTTTTTTTTTTTTTTTCCAGACTGAAGTTTCAAAACCTTTGGGTAAATACCAAGGAGTACAATAGCTGGACCACATGGTAAAAGTATGTTTCATAAGAAACTGCCGAACTGTCTTCCAAAGTGACTGCATCATTTTGCATTCCCACTAGCAGTATATGAGAGTTCCTACTGCTTCACATCCTCACCAGCATTTGGTGTTGTCAATGTTTTGAAATTTAGCCATTCTAGTAAGTGTGTAATGATATCTTATTTTAATTTGCATTTCCTGATGCCACTGATGTAAAGCATCTTTTATATGCTTATTTGCCATTGTGTATCTTCTTTAATGAGGTGTTCATTAAGATCTTTGGCCTACTTTTTAAATGAGTTCTTTGTTTTCTTATTGTTGAGTTTTAAGCATTCTTTATGTATTTTGGAGAATAGTACATTATCAGATACTTTTTCTTTGGCTTATTTTCTCATTGAAAAATGCAATATGGTTAAAGCCTTTTCTCCACATACATTTTTCTGAACTAATATTTTGTTGTTCATTTCTTGAGACTTTAAGAGTTGAACATAATGTTAGAAATCTTGGTAGAGTAACTTATAGTCCTACAAGGGTCATGGAAAGAATTTTCTATGGACCTATTTGAGGGCAAACATTTATACCCTGTGTTCCAAAGACGTAATGTTACAGTTCAAAGTCTTTTCTGTTTTCAGAGAGGTCTATGAAAGGCTCAGATTCCTCTCTATATAAGCTAATTTAAAGTCATAAATACAAATTAATATCAATTGCTTTTGTTTAGTCAGTCAATGAAAAATACTTTTAGTGTGAAAACACATCCCCTTTTGACCATGAGAGAATCTAGTACAGGCTCCTGTTATCTCTATGTGAATAAAAGGCACACACACACACACACACACACACACACACACACACGCACATGCACACATACACATGCACATTTCTATTTATTATAATTTGAAGACCAATTGTTACTGTATTTTTTTGTCCTCTATTTCTGATGTTTTTTGTTTAGAATAGGCTTTGGATGACAGTGTAATGTAATCTAGAATAGATCTTCGATTTTGTAACTCTCCTTGGCTTTATACAAATTCTAGTCAACTGGGAACTTTACAAGGAAAAAGAAAAAATGATTAAATGTTGTTAGACATTCAACCATAAGTTGGTTTTATGGAACTATGTATTTTAAAATTGTCATTTAAAATATGAGTTTAATTCTTAGTATATTATTTCAGTATATCTATATCTGTATTAATAGAGAACACATATTGTCTGCCTTTGATACTTTGTACAAGTTCATACAATATTATTTTTCTCAGTGCATGCTGGTAGAATGTTCAGAAGGTAATTGGTGTTTGAGAGTCTATCTACCATGTAAACCCTGTTGGCATTTTTCTTTACTAATATGGAGAGAATACCCCTCAGAAGGGGCACAGGAAACATGAAAGTTTATTACAAAGCTGCCAACACTTGACCTTAGAGCAGGTCCAATTGACAAAGGAGCTGCAGGATATGAAACATTCTTATTACAATGTCATGGCAACATTACTGAAATTATTAACTATCCAAGTGGGATGATGGATGTTATAGGGTGGTGATGTCCTTGGCAGAACATATTGCTTAATTATCTTCTTTTAGTACCAGCCCATAGTCATGTTCCTATGATCAAGTACTATTCCAAATGAATATGAAATGAATTCATAAGGCGAGAATATTTAAAGATCTTATCCAATAAAAGTGCAGATTAAATGTCAAATCTTCATTAGGGGTTCTTTAATCAAAGTTCTTTTTGTGGTTTTATGACAAATCATTCCATTTTGGCACTTGAACCAAAGACCCCTAGGTCTAAAAGGAACTGTTCTGTCATTTGAGCTAAAGAGTAATTTAATGATTTTTAAAAGTAGAATTTATGGTCTGGTGGATAGGACTCTTGAATAGAATCTGGAAAGCCTTTAATATTAGTGCTGGAGTTAATGTTGCTGATATTTTATTGGGCTATGAATCCCTGCAACTTAGTTTCTCCATATGTTAAAAACAATACAATAAGATAGTCTGAATACTTACAATGTTCTGGGTGGTAACATATGTCAGGTCCCATCAAGATTCTTAACAGAGTCTGTGGTGGAATTAAATAATTCAGAAAAAATATAGTGCCTTCAAGAAAGTTACTTAATGTAATTGCCTGTTTCAATTAGTTAATATTCGAGAAATGTCTAAGACGGAACAAACAGTATGGTATAGTTTCATTCAGGTCTGAAGCAAAACAAATACTTTAGTAGTAGTCTGTTTTTCCCGATGAGAAGTATATTACATAGTAAGAAGTATATTACAAAGTCTCAACAACAGGGAGCTTCAAGAATGTGCATCTTAGGAAGGTTCCATGTAATTTTAAAGTGTCAGATCCAAATATAGCATGGTTATCACAGAGTGAGCTGATTCAATAAAAGAATGAAACGAAATTCTTATTGATGATAATAAAATTGGAAATAATTTATTATTTATTTTTGCTTTTGTGGAACTGGTTGTAGACATGCAGGAATAAAGCTGGGAAATTAAGTAAGTTGGCTGTCAGAAACGAAATCTATGTGTCAGTTAGTTTCATGCCTTGGAAAATTATATGCTTTCAAAGCTAAAGTCGAATATTTGACTTATCAGAAAAATTTTTATAGAAGTGATTATAGCATTAAAACCATTATATTGAATTCAAATATGGGAGAAGTAGTCGCAAAGAAAACTCATAGAAAACTTTGTCTATTAATTTATATTGTTTAAAAATGATTAAAGAAGACAAGCTAACTTTATTTTTAACACTTAGTGAGGTGGATAGTCTCCATTCAGAAAACTAAAAAATGGGGCGGAAGGTAAGAAGATTTTTTAAGATAAAGAATTAAGAACAGGACGAAAAAAATAGAAAATATCTGATTGGCTGGAACACATAGTCAACCTTTTCTGCGGTGAGAAGGCCCCATTGGCTTGGTGTCTGGGGATTGTGTTTCTGGCCAACGGAGAGCTGACAGGGACATGAACATTACCTATGTTTTGGTTCACTGATGTGGCACCCCAGCAGGAGCAGCTGCATCTTAGGCTTAGAAATTTATTTCAATAATATTAATTAGAACTCTTTGTAGATGGTCTACTTATTGTATGGTTATCAGTGTTGCAATTGATTATGACTTAAGACAAGGCAATATTAAGATAATTACTTAAGACAAAGTAATCAAATTCTGCATTATCAAGGCCAATGATTTATGTTCAATTGAGTATGTTAATTAAATTTTAGTGTTTCTGAAACCAGTAATCCATATATGATAAATATTTATTAGTTAAGAGTTTTTGATTAATGAAGACATCTCAATTCTGGAAACTTGGTACACAGGTTTTGGTGCTTTTGAAGATCAAATGAAATTAAATAGATTGTTAATCTTGAAGAGATTATAAAATACAAAATTTTTATGAAGTGAATATTATATAAGAACTTAGAAAAGAAAGCAATAATCAACTAGAATGTATTTAAGTTTGCATTAATCATTAAACCACTTTTTAAACATCAAATATGGCAAATATGGCATCTGAGAAAGCTTCACATGCTCTCCTTTTAAACTAGTAGAAATATGGGTTAGCAGAGAATACATTTTTAGAGGTTTTGACCCATTTAAACAGTTGAATTCAGGATGTGTTGATGACTCAATATTAGTTTTAATGAGGTGGCCAGTAATATGACAAAGGGTTAAGTCATTGTTCATGTTCCATTCAATGTATACATTTTTAGCAATGGTTTGATGACTGAAGGTACTCAATATATATGTGGCGAGTCAATGATGCATGCTTCATATAAAACATAAAAGGTATGCTTTTAGATGATGTGAACCAAAAAGGTAGATAATAGAATTCAGAATAATACTTTTAGGTTGCAGTTAGAGGATGAGATGAACCAGGTAAAAATTTATAGTGATAGAAGCAAAGTTGTGACTATATTTAAAAAAAATAATAATGTAAATATTAGGTAACAGTTTGATAGAAGTTTTCATGGATAAGACCTAAGATGGAGGCAGTTTGTGACTCAGCTGCTAAAATTATTTACTTATAGCGACCACGACTTACTTGTATTTTAATCATTAGAAACTAGTCTAGTACCTAGGACAAAAAAGGCACTTGTCAAAGGTTTTCTGAATGTGGCAGACTCAAAAGATGATCATAACAGTACCTTTCATCTTAGCTGCTCTTTGATGCGACCCCTTCTTCACTCCATTAAGAAATGGAGTCTTATCTCTCCACTCCTTCAATAAATAAATATGGCAAATAAAATAAATATGGTCAGAACACTGTGCCAGCTCCAGGCTTAGCCCTTAAATGTCCTCACAGCTTCTGCTTCCTACTTCTTAGAAGTCAGCTGCTGTGTTATAAGTATGATTATGTTGGGACCATCAAGTGATGAAGATTCCATGTTAAGTGATACTTCCCTTAAAGACTGAAAAGTCAAGTGGAGACAGAGAGAGAGAGAGAGAGAGAGAGAGAGAGAGAGAGAGAGAGAGAGAGAGAGAGAGAATAAGAGAGATAGAGAGAGAATGAGAGAGAGAGCGGGGGGCGGGGCAAGGATCAGTGAGGTGGGTAAAGAAACCACATTGAATGTAAATCTACTTCAGCCGTCAGATGACTTCAGTCCTGGCCGCTATTTGGTGTGCAACCACTCGGGAGACCTTAAGTGCAGACCCAAGAAGTGCAGACAAGGCAGGTTAAACTACAGAACTATCAAATGAAAAATAAACTGTTGCTTTCACTCACTAATATATATTTTTTTGATGTAGAAGTATATAACTATAACAGTAAATTACTGAAAAAAGTGTCATTAAATTCTAAATAGGCATTGATGATGATGGCATCCATCTTCAATTTCTTTTTCTAGGGAAAGAGAAGAAAATTGGGAAAGAAAGTATGTTAATTTTATTAAACTGAAGGGCCCTTGGTGGGAGACTGTGTAGACTTAATTGGCTTTACCCCATTAGGGCAGAACTGAGAGAATGAATGAAATATGCTGAGAGGCATCTGCCGTTAAGAAGAAGATGGAGCCTCATAATGACTAGAGTTATCACTAGTCTGCTTTGCCAGGCTGTGAATTACCTGTCAAGAGATTTTCGTCTAGCAAAGACCACTGTTAAAATGCAGAAGAAACAAGTACTGCATAGGGTGGGGATTTGGCAGGTGGTGGAATGGGGAAATTGAGCCAACGCATAAAGATAATGTTAGTTAATTCTAGAAAGAGCATACTCACATTTGAATTTTGAAGAACTTTGATGATCTCACTTCACATAATGTTGGAGTTTTGTCATTTAGACATGATCTATTACAAATGTAGTTCAACTATAAAGAAATACAAATATCTTATTGAAACCATATTTCCTACCTATTAATTCATTTTTATAAGGTCCAAATATTATATTTATTTATGAAGTGGAGAATTAAGGCAGTTATCTAAAAAACTCAGCCTTAAGTACACTGTCCATTTTCCTACAGAAATTGTAGTATAGCTCAGTTGTTTTCAAACTGTATTGCACATGGAATTACCCAGGGAGCTTTAAAAAAAATCTCAATGCTCTGGTAGTACCCATACTAATTAAATCAGGAACTCTTAAAATACGTAGTAAGAAATAAAGCTCAAGAAAAAGTATCGTTAAAATAATCTACAAAGCTTGTAAAGAAGCCCTCAAAGGAGACAATTTTGACCACATTAGAAAGATGCATTCATGAAAACAAAGACTCACAGCTATTTTAATTTTTTGGAAATTTCTCTGTTCTAAAAGATTATGTCATTAAAGAGTCTAGGTTCCTTTGTAACAAGAAATAAGAGAAAACCAAGATTGCGATGAAAAGCATTAGACTAACTGCTTAGGTTTTTATACATTTTGCATCTGTATCCTATTTTTCATATCTGCAAATGAAGGTTATTGGTGTTACCAGCTGGGATTCTATGAAGGTCAATATTTTAATGCTTTTGAGATTTTTTTGAACCACTGAATGAAGGTATTGTTACCAGGAATTTGTAGGAACACATGCTCCATTAAGCAAGGTGGGGAATTAAACCTATTGATTTTTTTAAAGTTGATGTTCATGCTATTTTAAAATATAATGGTTTCTAATGATTTTAGCATGAGCTATGTTATTCAATGCTTTGTTTTTTTCCTCCCAACACTAAATAGCTTTCAAAGATTGCTTTGTTTTGCACTTAAAAACTTAGTTATATAAGTTGTTAACCAAATATTTCTGTAAGTAAATATTGTATTTTTGTGAAAATAATTATTCCCACACATGCATACATGCATAAACTGTGGCTTCTTTAGCTGATAGCAATCCCTTTAACTTGTGTTTTACTTTAAGAACTGCACATACTTTCTTAGTTATATATTAACATGCTAGAAGAGTTATTTATTTTAGACAAGTTTTATAGCTAAGGCAAAAAAAAAAAAGGTAGTGTTTTAAGTGTAATTTTGCCTTGGCTTTGACTTTCTATTCAATATTTTAAAGATTAAAATATAATTTATGTTGCAAATTAAGAAAACCTAAACCAAATTTTCATGACAAGGTAATTTAAAAATGACTTATTTCAGTAATAAAACAAGTTTAATCTAGACTCTCTCTTCTATAATTTAGTCTTATTTGAGAACTCATCTTTTCTACTTTACAACACTGACTAGATGAGCTACTGATGAAGGAATTAGGAAATGTGTTTTGAAATCCACTAGCAATTTTTTTTTCAGTTTTATGTCAAGAGCCAGCTTCCATTCCCTCCTAATAATTATATTACACTTTAAAGGTCAGAACTATATAGATTCTTTTGTGAAAAGAGGACATATCCCAAAACTGGCTTTTGACTTTAATGTTTAAGTACTTCTTAATTCCATTGAATGCCACTGTTAGCTTATGTAATGTTTGTTGGAGACATGGATAGGCGTAAATGGCTCTAATATCAATAGGATTTAGAAACCAATAATAGATAGTGGCCCAAATAGCTTTAGAAAAATGAATCATTTTTACAAAAATGAAAGATAAGAAATCTGCAATGCTTCTTGAGTGGGTTCAGTGTATTTCAAGGTTTTCTCAATGTTTGATTTGAAAACTATAGATTTTGTGGGTTTCCATGTTAATAACATGAAAAATACTTAGTGTTATGTCAGCATCCATAAAAGTTAGTATTCTTTACTAGAATAACATGATTCATGATTTTCCAGTGTTTTTAATAGATATAGGACTAATATTAAACATAATTCTTAAAAACATTATAAAAACCAAGTAATTAATTTTGTGAACTTTAACATTTTAAAAGAAAGTAGAATGAACTGAAATAGACTCACCACTCTTCACTTAGTGCCAAATACTTAATATACATTTTATTCTTTAATTTTTTTGACATTTTATTACATGTAACTGCTAGCATGTTGTGTCCCTAGCTCCTAGAATAGTGCTTGTCCGTCTACCATGTAGATAGATAGCATTTGTGTGTGGAATGAATAAGAAAAATAATTCACTGACTTTGTAATTCTGTTAGAATGTCTACAATATATCTGAATTAAAGCAAGGGACACTTCAGAAACCATAGGGCCAAAATTTGGTATGACAAGTAGAAAACTAATGAATTTTTGTTTTAAATAAGCCCCTAGTCATTACAAACACTATACATTACAAAGGTGAAAATAAAGAACAGTAAAAAAATGGCAAACCAACTTCCAGGAATATTGAAAGCCTCTTATCGTGATCCTATGAAATAGTTCAAACTCCGTATTTTGTTGACATCTTCCTGAGTGATATTAGAAGCACAGATACAGAGCATGGCCAAACAACCATGACATGCACTGTAGATTTTGAATGAATGCTATTAAGATAACATGTCTTTCTCTCTCAAGGGGCAGCTGACCATGTGTATCATCTCTTCTACTTTATCATCGAGAATGACTGGGTGTGATGGGGCCAACAATCTTGACGGGCATTGATCTGTTTCAGAAATGAATTAACTCAGAGTTTCAAGGACTGAGAAAAGACTTCAGCCTTTCCCTTTTAAAAAGATGATATCTCATTTTCTTAGTTCAGAGATGAGGGGAAAAAAGTGGAAATTGAGAGAAGCAAGGTAAAAACTCAATATGAATTAAGTCTGGAGGAGAATTTTTGTTTTTTCTTATATTCTATTTATCAAATGATACTCCTACAGTGAAAGTTAGTTTTCCAAATAGTGAGAGTTGGGACAAGAATATGGATTGTTAATTTGAAAGGTGGCTAGAAAATTATCCCTGTTATAATATTTTTCCATTTTGCTCCCCCTCCCCCATATAACTAAGGAAAATATTACTTTCATAAAATACTATTGCAAACACAGCCTGGAATTCCAGTCTTATAACTACTTTCAGATGGAAGTATAAAAATTATATTTCAAAATGTTAAAAATAATCAATGTGAGTAAAAATTGGACTTTGAATATTTGACTGCAGTGTTATTACTTCCTCTTGGTGGTGTGTTTCTAATTTTAGGGGCTTATGGGGGAAAGACAAACTGCATATGCATGTAATATCCCAATATTGGCTCCATTTGTTTAGAAGATCTAATAGTTTTATTTTCAGGCTTAGTGCCCTTGGGATTCCTTAATAATTTCAAATTCCATCAGAAATTCCCCTACTTTCAAAACCATGTGTAATAGATTCATTTCTCTTGATTTGTAGAGTGGCAGAGTAAATAAAATTAATACTTATCACAAGTATTGCAAAACACCTTCATTAAGCCAATTACTAAGAAAGGTTTTAATGGATAATATTTCCATATATTTCCCCCATGGCTCTGTTGGAACTAGAGTGTGGCTGACTGCACAAAAGTCTTAGTATGTCTAAAGTTTTAGCAGACTTATTCAAGTAGAATGGGCTGCGGGTGGAGGGGATGATGAATGATCAAAATAGATTATCAAGAGGATGTTAAACCTTAAAGATATGAGGCAATTATTATAAACACTGAAAGCTGCTAAAAGCAAGATATAATAAGAAAATGTTCTGGAGACAGAGTAAAACACATTTAAAGGCAAATGAAGAGAACCAAAATGACAAAATAGGGAGTAAACTAGCAAAACTTAAAGCTTAGGTATGTTTGTGGGTCAATAAATCTCTTCTTCTTTTTGAAAAACAACTATATGTCTATGTGTATCATATTGTATTAAATTAAAAAGTGCTTAGAGTTTAGGGACTAGTTTTCTTTTTTTTTAAAAGTTATATACACTTCTTGGTGTAATATTTTATCATTCACTCACATTGCGGATCTGCTGTATTCAGTATACTGTGTTAAGCACACATGTCTCATGAATATTATCATAGATTTGATTAAACTCGCCAATAAAATATTGTCCAAATACAAATGTTGCATTTCTTCCTTTTGAATTTTATTCAGAAAGAAAATTTTAACAAGCCTGCTGAATAGACCACTTCTTAGAAGACCAAGACCTTCCTTGAAATAGAAAGTTACAGAGTTTTCTTTTTATGAGTTCCTTGTGTATATACATCACTGGGTGTTTCTCTTCCTTCATTATCAGTGACAGCAGTGCCTGAAGGCTAATGTCAGAGGCATCTATTTGAACCAGGAATGCTTTATCAAAGTCAGGAGGGTGTAATAAGGCCTGGATTTTCACTGAGTGCATTTGTTAGGTTCTTGAATGCTAAACCACAAGCTGAATCATTGTCCAATTTCTTTCTTTCTTTTTCTTTTTTTTTGGGGGGGGGGGCATGTCAGAAAATGGCTCTGCAGAGATAAGTTCCGAGTTATCCATTAATGGGTCACAATTTATACTGAAATCTGTCTCTTTTCACCTTTCAAAATGAAGCTCATCTTCATTGATGTGCTTTTTCTATGAGGTACATGACATCATTTAAATGTTACAAGAAGATACATGCCTTGGATGACCCATGAATGTAGCAGTGTCACTGCAAAGAACAAATGTAGTAGCTGCCTCATAACACCAGGGAGAGAGAGTGTCTAATTTGTGCACTCCTGGTAGAGGATTTGTGGCCTCATACACCAATTTGTTCACATAGACAATAAGTATACATTTCTTTTTCTACGGATACTTCAGCAACTCTTTTCCTTGATACAGTTGAAAAGGTTAGGCCCTATTTTGCTGTCATTCTGGGTTGCCAAATGGAAGGCACTCTATGTGGGTTGCAGTATTATCTACAGGGATCTACTTGTGATGCTTAGAGGTGTCAATGTGTTTTACTCTGTCTCCAGAGGGAAGATGTCAGAGTGGCATTTACTCCACATAGAAACATCTTAGGAAAGAAGTTGTTAGTGTTTTCGAAATATTGTTTGCATCTTAGTGCATACCTTTTTAATATATCCCTCTCATCATAAAACAAACACAAAAACAAAGTAAAAAGAGAGATCTGTAGCTTCCATCATGAAGCTACAATTAATTGCAACTAACGATTTGTTCCTGCAATAAGAAACATTTGAGTAATCATAGTAGTCACAGTTCATACACTGCAGTGAGCTAGGGATAAAGGTGAAGATATTTTGAGCAAAGCAGTGCTCTTCTAGAGTGACCAGACCTCTGGTATTAAGAACAGAGTAGCTTTCTTGATTAGGATTTGTTCCAAGTTGGTGTGAGAGAAGTAAGGCCACGTACAGCTCATCTTTAGCTGTACTGTCTTGAGAGGACAAATTTTCACCCTTCGAAGTCCCTGTTAGGCCCTGGCTGGTTGTTCTCCATATAGGCCTCAGGAGCCCTAACCTTGGTTCCCAGGAGCCATTTTTAAAGTTTTGCTAACTTAACTCTTCCCCAAAACAGAATCAATTGTGGCTCCCTAGAGCAACCAAACTTGCTTCTCAGCTATCCCCAGAAATAAATAGTCTTTATATGAGCCCTGGAATATACTGGAGTTATGCTAGATGGTAGGCACCCCAGAGGCAAATTACGTGCTTAGTTGCAGACCCACTAGTGAGATCCCCAGTTTTCCTTGGCATATGTAGAGGGACCTACAGCATTTGAATTTCTTTCAAATCTGGACCCTAAAGGAGCCTAGGTTACTCAGAAGTAGATAATAAACAGCAAAAAGCAATTTGTGAGCTAGTCATTAAACATTCTCTCAGAAATACTGAGCTTCTGGAGTGAGGGAGGAGGATGAATGAGTTAAGTCACATACATAATTAGCTCTGATCACGGCAGATTGGTGTTCTGTAGTGTAAAAATAACCCTCTCACAAGGAAAAATCAGCATCTTTTAGAGAGGAAGGAGACGGGATGTCCCAATCTAGCAAAGCCCCCTTCTTGTGTCCTTAGCTTGTTTTAGTTCTCTGAGCCTTCATTTTGTTCAGCCCCAGCACTGGCCTAAGTCATCAGCTCCCATCTTCTCATTAAATGGCTTCCCTCTTATAGGTTGGGGTGCGTAACAGCAGGTGGCCTCCCAGTTCTAAACTGCTTCACTCATTCTTTCCTACCACCCTTTTATTACTTATTCTGGAAGTTAAAGTTTGTAATTTGGCTTTAAACTCTTGGTAGGAGTGGCTCAGTTGGGATCCGTGAACCACTGATGGGTTCATGGACGAAACTGTACTTTCAGGTAGTTGATTCTCATTTTAATCCTATGTATTTTATTTAACACATTTATAAACATTGTTCTAAGAAAGATTCAATTGACTTCACTAGACTACCAAAGGTATTCATGGCCCAGAAAAGATTTTGTCTCTCCTTCCTCACAATAAGCCTGTTGCCTCATGCTTCAGTAATTCTGTGTCCTTCCATCTCAAAAATTAGTTTTCCTCAGTCAGTGTCTTTATTAGCATAGGTCTGTAGCTTAAATGACATTTCTGTTTTCTATGGTGGAGCTCAAATGCCACTGAAATGCCTTTTCCTTAATTTTTGTCCTTATTTCATTTTTACCAGTTGTTTTTATATTCCTCCTTTCAGCAATAGTATAAAGTCCTTGTGTCCAGGATTATATCTAATTCCTCTTCATATTCTGGTCATTGTTTGGCAGGGCCTAAGTGCTCAATCAAAACTTGATGAATATTTTAATGATGAATCTTCTCGTAGTAATGCAAGAAACTGATTTTCCTTTCTTCTTGTTAGAGGAAACTGATTTTCCTTTCTTCTGTAGCTGTTAGCTCTGTCTTGAGCCACGTTGTAGGTCTGGCTGCCCCTGTAGGTTCCTGGAGAGCCTCAGCCAGATAATAAGATAGAGGAGCAAAAATGGCTTAGGAGAAGAAAAAGAAAAGATAGAGAAATGGGAAAGAGAAGAAAAGAAAAAAGAGAGAAAGAAATCGTGGAGTGGAGAGCGCCCTGCCCCCTGCCTCAGAGACATAAGTTGCTGCTACCAGTTCATACACAGGTGGCTCTCATTTCAGAGATCTTTCCCCATTGTTTATATTTGTGTTTCAATGTCATATATTCTTTAAAAACCTTAAAGGAAAGACCCTGTGGGCCCTAGGGATCTCAACAGAATGCCAGCTAAAAAGATGAGATATACTGTCCTATATTTAAAAAGGCTCCAACATAAGTGTTAACAGTGTGGTATTGTGTACACCATCCTCTCCCTCTTTGAGTTGCCCCTACAGGCCAGTTTGGAGGGACTGTGAAATCCATTATTAGCTATGTCCAGGACTGGTCTTACTTAGAGACTGGATGGCTATTTTGGCATAATACAAACATTGACAAAAAGCTGGTTTTGCCCCCTAAGTACTCAGAATCTTCACCCCGGTCTGATATTATGCCAATCATAGTGTATTATAATTGATGATTCCTTCAGGCCTCTCAGAGTCATCTGCTAATACATAAATACACTTGCATGATGTAAAGTATTAGCCTCCATTTTGGTTCCTCTTGCCATATATTCTAACACCTGAGGCCACTCAGACATGTTCTATAGAATATTTGGCTTTTGTTAGAGGACTTGGGAGAGGAGGGCCAGAGCATAGGAGTGATGCTGGTGCGGACAACTCAACACCATGTTGAAAGACTCTAGAAAACCAAATGATACTATATGTCATCTGAGGTGGTAAGGAATGATATTGGAAAAGGTGGAAAAGTACCGAAGGATCATTACCTTCAATTTCTCCCAATTTCCTGCACAATGTATGGATAATGCTGAGATCTATAACTTTGAAAATTGTATACACTTTTTAAATTAAATTAGGAAGGAAAAATAAGACATTTATTTTTTTTTTTTTATGTGACAGTAGAGGTGGTAGGGAGTCACTTGTGGCATTTGAAAGGCCTCCTGATTTTTAAAAGGAAATGGTTGTAGTTAATCTGGGCAAAGTTTTACTGTAAACTCTGGGCATGAAAAACAGCTGAGATATGAATTTCAGCTTCATCCCAGTGTTTCCATGTTATAATTGTACACAACAGGCTTGCGAGTGTGGGTTAAAAAATCACAATTGCACTCCCTCAGCATTCCAACTTGTAAGTCCCATTATTACCAGGAGTATTTCTCTATGTGCTCAGGGCATCCTGCTCCACAAATCTCAACAGAAAATGATGAATTGCCTTTGAAGATTGTACTACTTTATCATTTATCAATGCTTCCCAATCCTGGGTTAGTATTTTCCTTCTGTTTCTCTATCCAGGTTTTCTCAACCTTGGTGCTATTGATGTTTTTTGGACTGCATAATTATTGGTAGTAAGGGACTTTTCTGTGTATTATAAGATGTTTTAGCAGGATCCCTAACCTCTGCCTAGTAAATGCCAGTCGCAAACTCCCTAGTTCTTATAACCAAAAATGTCTTCAGACCTTGACAAATACCTCATGGTGGGGGTGGGGGCAGAATCATTCTCAGTTGAGAATCACTGCTCTACTCGTTTTACAACAAATTAATTTAAGAAAGTCTTCTGCTGTGTTTACTGATAAGGTATTTATTAGCTCTTTGTTTATTCATTTAAAATATATTTATCGCATAGCTACTTTATGCATACAAGTCAAGAAATAGTAGCTAGCTGTATGCTAGACTCTACAAAACATTCCATAATCTTTTTACAGTTTTACTGGGAAATTTTCTCTGTAATAAAATTCTGGAATAGTTCATGTTCCTTAGTTGTTCTGAAATTTGATTGATTTAGAATAGCTATTAACATAAGTGCAATTACTGGTGGCAGCTAGGTTTACAGAGATCTCGGAGTTCTGAAAGGTTGGGGAAAGCATACTCAAAATCCATTGCATGATCAATGAGGCTTGCTCTCTCACTGAGTCTGTGTCCAAGATATCAAGAGATTAGAATGAAGACTCAAAAACTGCAGGAGATCTAGTATGATACTGCCTCTGAATTGCTTAGAGATTAGCAAAATAATATTGCTTTTTGTTGGTACCTGAGATGCTGGTACACTCTGAGTCCATATGTAAAATGAATGCAAATATTTGTAATGAACCAAGCCAGCTGAGAATTGGTGGGTGAACTGTTCAGAAGTGTGTTTGGATCCATTATCCGGGCGTTTCAATAGACTAGGCTCTAGGACACGACACTTAAAATCAGCAGGACCAGTTAGCACACCACACCTCTTAAACTGAAGCCTGCAGTGCAAAAATAGCAACGAGAATGAATTAGTCTTTTGGAGACTAATCTCCAGTTGAAATGCACAGAAATTAGAACAAATAGCAAAATTATTTTCTTATGCTTCATGCCATTCTTTAGTCTGTATTTTTAGTGATTCCACCTGTTAACTTCATTCTCCCCCCTGCTATTTCTAATACATCTCCAATGATGTATTTTCAACCAGAATTCAATTACCTGGAGAGGCAGATGTGCTAAGTAGCAATTTGAGAATTATTTTTTTTCCAAGTTGATTTCAAAGCTGACTCATGATTCTAGCTCTGGTACTGTCAGGAGAGAATCATTGTCAACAAGCTGTTAAAAATTAAACCTAATAATGAAGAAGAATAGATGGAACATCAGGTAAATCTCCTTGTTCTTACCGATTGCCTCACTTAATTGGCACTTTTTTTGAATTTTTAATAGAATAAAATGAGATTTTAATGTAATTTCATTGTTTAGATCTAATTCAATGTACTAATTTTTTATGAATCTTTCCTCATTAATTTGTTTTGTATGAAGTTATGCAGTGAAAAGTTTCCCAAATTTCCAGTTATTTGTAAACTTGGTAAAATTTTCTACTAAGAAGTTTTATTATTTGTAATAATGCAAAAAGCAAAGTGAAATAATTCATTAGTATTTTGTTTACTGTTGCCCTTGTGATGGTGCCATGGGTTGTGAGATAGTGCCTGTTTATACTTGCTAAATTTTTATAAACTTGGAGATTGAACTCAATTATATTAACCTTTTAAACCGATAAAACAGTGGCAATAACTATAATCCTGTGATGTGCCCAAAGGTTGAAAAAAGTAAGTGACAGGATTTATTTAATGGTATTATCTAAAGTGGGTCTCATTACAAATCATATACTTAATTTGAGTCACACCATGTAACTCTTTTTAAGGAGAAACTATAGTTTTGCCTGAAAATAATGTTGAGGATGCTTTTGTCTATTAACAATTTTCTGATTATTTTATTCCAATATATTTAAGGAATTGGCATCATACTTCTCAAATAGGGCACTTAATGAGCTGCAAATGTGTAAAGTCTCCACTATTTTAACAAGAGGATGACAAAAATCAGAAAGAAATTTTGAGTTGTTCAGAGAAAAAGTGACAGAAATATCAACTAATTTATTGGCATCTGTGAATAGAAGAGCTTTGGGTAAAATTTACAATGGTTCATGTGTCTATAATTTTCTAAAGGGTTTATCTTTAAATACTTTTAAAATTACATAAGTAATATATATTTATTATTGAAATGTTGTAACTATAAAGAAAAATAAAAAGTACTTGTAATTTTAAACCCAGAGAATCACTATTGATATTCTGTCATATAATCCTACAGACATTCTATCTGTGTGTTTCATATAAGATGGGGAAAAAAGCTGTTCACAATATTTTGTAATGATTTTATACTCAATGACAGTATCACTAGGAACATCCTTTTTTGGTGGCTGCATAAATCTTTTTGTATGTTTCAACTAAAATGTATTTAATCAATCCTTGGCGTTGGTTATTTAGTTTATTTTATATATCTTTGCTACCATAAATAATGCTGTGCTGAACACTATACATAAAGATTTTTATTCTTCTTTACCTTAATCTTATGATAAATTTCTAGAGTGAAAGTGAATTCATATTGCTGAAAAATGACTTACAGAGAACTTTAGAGTCTCACAGATAGCCTCTTTCAACTTTTCCTGCTGTGATTCAGTCAGTGAAACACTATTTCAATAGGTACTTAAAAGAAGAGATGCTTACTTTGGGGGCAGATGAACAAAGAGAAAGGAAGAGAATGAATTATTCTTTTATTCCTGAGTCCAGAACAGAAACCTCTCATAGGTCTAGATATTTCCCCCAGAGTAGATATTACTTATGGATGGTCTGGTATCGCTGGTGGTCTTGAACCTTGGCTAAGCTACATTGTCTTCATTATCCCTGTTCATTGAAGAGAAAAAAGCGTACTATTGGGTCTTAGCACGTTGTGTTGGTGCTGTGGCCTTCATACTCAGCTTAGTTATAAGGTTCAGTCTACTGTATTAATTTCCTGTGGCGGCACAACAGATTACCACTAAATTGGATTAAAACAAGAGCAATTTAGGCCAGATATCTAAAAGCAAGGTGTTGGCAGGATTCTGCTCCCTCTAAAGGCTGTAGAGGAGAATTTTTCCTCCCCTCTTCTATCTTCTGATGGCTCCAGGCACTCCTTGGTTTCCTTGGTTTATGGCTGTATTACTCTAATCTCCCTGCTGTGATCACATTGCCTTCTCTTCCTCTCCATGTGTCTGTTATAAGGATACTGTGATTGGATTTAGGGCCACCTAGATAATCCAGAATAAACTCATCTCAAGGTCTTTAACTTAATTACATCTTCAAAGACTCCTTTTTCCAGGTAAGGTAACATTCACAGGCTTCGAGGATTAAGGCATGGACATATCTTTTGGGGAATGTTATGGCATTGACCTCTCTATAGCTATGAAAGTCCTAGATAACGTCTTCCAAATGCAAGGCTGTTTCATCTGCACTAAGAATCTGTTGTTTAGTGTAGCCCCTTCATTAATTATCTTAGCTAGATTTTCTGGATAACTTGCTGCAGCTTCTATATTAGCACTTGGGGTTTCACCTTGCACTTTTTGTATTATACTGATAGCTTTTTTCCTTAAACCTCTGCTAGCTTCAGACTTTTCTTCTGCAGCTTCTTTATCTCTGTCAGACTCAATAAAATTGAAGAGAGTTAGAGCCTCACTCTCAGTTAGGCTTTGGTTTATGGGATTGTTGAGGCTGGTTTGATCTTCTGTCCAGACCCCTAACACTTTCTTCATATCAGCAATAAGGCTGTTTGGCTTCCTTATAATTTATGTGTTTACTTGAGTAGCACTTTTATTTTCCTTCAAGAACCTTTTCTTAGCATACACAACTTGATGAACTGGTACAAGAGACCAAGCTTTTGGCCTTTTTGGGCTTTTGACATGCCTTCCTCACGAAGCTTAATCCTTTCTAGCTTTTGATTTAAAGTGCTAAATGTGATTCTTTCTTCACTTGAACGTTTAAAGACTATCCTAAGGTTATTAATTGGCCTAATTGCAATATTGTTGTGTGTCAGGGAATTGAGAGGCCCGAGGAGAGGGAGAGAGATGGGGGAATGGTTGATCAGTGGAGCAGTCAGAACACATACAGTGTTTATCAGTTAAGTTTGCTGTCTTATGTGGGCACGGTTTGTGGCACCCAAAACAATTACAACAGTAACATCAGAGGTCACAGATCACCACAACACATATAATGATAATAAAGTTTGAAATATTGCGAGAATTACCAAAATGTGACACAGAGACAGAAAGTGAGCACGCGCTGTTGGAAAAACGGCACTGAAAGACTTTCTCAATACAAAGTTGCCACGAACATTCAATTTGTAAAAAATTCAGTATCTGCAAAGTGCAATAAAGCAAAGTATGATAAAACAAGTTATGGCTGTGTATTACATTCTACCATCTTTGTAGAGTTATTCAAAGAACATTGGATATAATAGGAAAGTATAGCTGGCTTTCCCAAGCTGACTCATTCTCTCTTCAAAAACACCATGCAAAAGTTTGCCCCAGAAGCCCCAATTCGTGTTGAGGACTGGCGTAATAGAAGTTTGCTAATCTTGTGTTGTAGGTTTTATTTTTATCCCTTACTTATATTCAGAAGGCATTTATAACTTTGAATAGTGATAAAAAGCTTAAACAATGCAGCAATGTGGTACTAATATGTAATAGAGTACGTGCCTTTTTTAATATCAAGAAAATGGTGTAAATGTATTTGAGGAGTTGGGGTAGTCAAGAAGCTTTTGGCTTCAACTGATAGAAAACGTAATGGGAAGAGCATTAAACAAAGAAAATGTGTTAGCTATGTATCGAGAAAACAGAAAGTAGGCAGGTCCTGGCTTGGCTAAATCAGTGGACCATCCAACCAGGCTTTTCCTGTTTTTTTGACTCTGACAGCTTCAGGGTCCTTAAATTTGTCCCCTCACCCCTGTATAATGTGGCTGCTTTAAGCATCACATCTGCACTCCACAAAAAGAGGGGACATAGGCATGTTCTTTTTTGAGAATGAATAAAACTTTGTAGAGGCCCCTCTGGAAACTGCCGCTCACACATCCTTGTGTTGAAGTGCGTCACAAGCTCCATGAGCCACGCAAGGGTGAAGGAATGGATATTTGCCATTGCTTATGCTAATAGAGGTACGCCGCTCCTACCTGGGGAAGGTCAAAGCCTTCCCTTCTATGTAAATTCTGATGATTATTACATCAGTGAGAAATGAACGTGTGTGTGTGCGCGCGCGCGTGTGTGTGCGTGCGTGCGCGCGCATGCGCATGTGTGTGCGTTTATGTGATGTGAGGGCTTTAGACAATCATACTGTTCTCTATGGAGGTTACCTTTCACGTTAACTGGAGAAACTGAGAAACTCTGGCTGGATAACACACCGTTGGTCAGCCTGTGTCATCAGTGGCACTTTACTAATGACTGCTTCTTTAGCCCAAGAAGTAAGAGACCACAAGTAGAGCAAAAATTAGAGTCTACTAGGCTACATTACTCCTCCTGGGAATGGATGCATCCAGCGATGTACTGATAAATATTTAACAGTTAGCTCTCTGGAAAATAAAAAAAAAAAGGCCCTAAGTTGTAGCATTTGCTGATTTTCAGTATGTAAATACTCCAATGGCAACCTGTTTCAGGTTACCAACATGATGTCCTTGAAAATGGAGACAGGAAGATACACACACAGTTGGTTCTCACGAGCTGGTACAAGCCAGCTCCAGTACACCACGGCTACACTTTGACCCAGTGAGGAGAGCCCATGTTCTCAGGAGCATGGCTGAGCACAATCTAGAACACAGATTCTTAGCATCAGCACTGTTGACATTTGGGGCTGGCAAATTCTCAATTGTGTGGACTGTTCTGTGCATTGCAGGATGTTTAGCAGTTTCCCTGGCCTCTACCCACTTGGTGCCAGTAGTGTCTTGTTGACAACTAAAATTTCTTCAGACATTGCTTAATGTTTCCTGTAGGCAAAATTTCCTCCACATGAGAACCGGTGGCCTAGAGGAAGGGAGACCTGGCTCAGTATGAAAGCCTTGCAATAGTTTTGATGGTCTTGCTAGCTTTTGAGGCCAAAGAAAAGGCCTAGTATTTACCTCAAGTTAGATAAACGT
>NW_011888889.1:1328824-1334273 GCF_000151845.1 Pteropus vampyrus | reverse complement strand
TAATAGAAGTTTGCTAATCTTGTGTTGTAGGTTTTATTTTTATCCCTTACTTATATTCAGAAGGCATTTATAACTTTGAATAGTGATAAAAAGCTTAAACAATGCAGCAATGTGGTACTAATATGTAATAGAGTACGTGCCTTTTTTAATATCAAGAAAATGGTGTAAATGTATTTGAGGAGTTGGGGTAGTCAAGAAGCTTTTGGCTTCAACTGATAGAAAACGTAATGGGAAGAGCATTAAACGAAGAAAATGTGTTAGCTATGTATCGAGAAAACAGAAAGTAGGCAGGTCCTGGCTTGGCTGAATCAGTGGACCATCCAACCAGGCTTTTCCTGTTTTTTTGACTCTGACAGCTTCAGGGTCCTTAAATTTGTCCCCTCACCCCTGTATAATGTGGCTGCTTTAAGCATCACATCTGCACTCCACAAAAAGAGGGGACATAGGCATGTTCTTTTTTGAGAATGAATAAAACTTTGTAGAGGCCCCTCTGGAAACTGCCGCTCACACATCCTTGTGTTGAAGTGCGTCACAAGCTCCATGAGCCACGCAAGGGTGAAGGAATGGATATTTGCCATTGCTTATGCTAATAGAGGTACGCCGCTCCTACCTGGGGAAGGTCAAAGCCTTCCCTTCTATGTAAATTCTGATGATTATTACATCAGTGAGAAATGAACGTGTGTGTGTGCGCGCGCGCGTGTGTGTGCGTGCGTGCGCGCGCATGCGCATGTGTGTGCGTTTATGTGATGTGAGGGCTTTAGACAATCATACTGTTCTCTATGGAGGTTACCTTTCACGTTAACTGGAGAAACTGAGAAACTCTGGCTGGATAACACACCGTTGGTCAGCCTGTGTCATCAGTGGCACTTTACTAATGACTGCTTCTTTAGCCCAAGAAGTAAGAGACCACAAGTAGAGCAAAAATTAGAGTCTACTAGGCTACATTACTCCTCCTGGGAATGGATGCATCCAGCGATGTACTGATAAATATTTAACAGTTAGCTCTCTGGAAAATAAAAAAAAAAAGGCCCTAAGTTGTAGCATTTGCTGATTTTCAGTATGTAAATACTCCAATGGCAACCTGTTTCAGGTTACCAACATGATGTCCTTGAAAATGGAGACAGGAAGATACACACACAGTTGGTTCTCACGAGCTGGTACAAGCCAGCTCCAGTACACCACGGCTACACTTTGACCCAGTGAGGAGAGCCCATGTTCTCAGGAGCATGGCTGAGCACAATCTAGAACACAGATTCTTAGCATCAGCACTGTTGACATTTGGGGCTGGCAAATTCTCAATTGTGTGGACTGTTCTGTGCATTGCAGGATGTTTAGCAGTTTCCCTGGCCTCTACCCACTTGGTGCCAGTAGTGTCTTGTTGACAACTAAAATTTCTTCAGACATTGCTTAATGTTTCCTGTAGGCAAAATTTCCTCCACATGAGAACCGGTGGCCTAGAGGAAGGGAGACCTGGCTCAGTATGAAAGCCTTGCAATAGTTTTGATGGTCTTGCTAGCTTTTGAGGCCAAAGAAAAGGCCTAGTATTTACCTCAAGTTAGATAAACGTGCGACAAATAATGATCTGTGCACAGCCAATGATTATACATATTTCTAAATATGGATTTATGCCTCTTTTCTGGTTGATGTGTGACAAGTGGAGTCCCAGCATTCTGTTTACTACCCAAGGTGGTATTTTAAATGGTAGTTGAAACATTTTAAACTATTGACTTCCTAGAACTGAATTTGCTCTACTAGAAACTATGTATTGATCAGTTCTTTCATCTCCAGGTGTGTAAAGCAACTGGCTGATTTAATGTACAAATATAGTAACTGTTGTGCTAATTTCTGGATGAGAACTAAACACTAAAATTAGAGAAAGGTTAGAAATATTTTATAGATCTTGTTTAGGGGCTTTAAGTGTTGATCAAGATATAAAAATAGGGTGAATGTTTTGTCGAATTCATTATTTTTATGATTTGAAGGAATGGTATGGAAATGTTATGATTGGAAAAAAAAAACACAACGCACAGACTGTGCAGGAGTTTGTAGTTTGTAGTCCTAGCTAGAACATAGACTTCTTCAGAGAAAGTTGCTCTGACATGCTATAACATGCTATTAACACTTGACTATCTTTACATTTGTGCCACTGAGGCCACCTTTTTGGTATCCAGAGTGGATATATATCTCCTGGCCAAAACGTTGAGCATGTCCTGGCTGTGCCATGTCACAGTCATCTCCCCCTGCTTCTCTTAGCCATACATCTTTAGGCTATTAGAGTGGTCTGGGGACTGTTACTGGGTAGTTATAAGTCTAGAAAATGAATATTTAGAAACTTGTAAAGAAATTTGATGTTGCAGTGGCACATAAGGATATGATCTGTTTTAGTAATTCATTTTTATTGAAGTTTATAAAAGTATTGGTCTGCAAATAATTGGAAAAACAAAACAAAAATCCAGCCAAAGGCCTCCTGAATTGGTTGTTTTCTACAGGATAATTTGAGAAGTACAAGACTAGATTGCTTATCCTAAATATGGCCTATTTCCATATTTAGAATATGGTCAATTTTCAATGCATGAAATGTATTTTCATATTTCTGACTCATGTCACATGGGAGCTCCTATGAGAGTAATGTTCAATTCCACTGTTCTTTTGAGGATGGTGATAAAAAGCAGAGAAGGCTGAGCAACTGGCTGGACTGTAGTGAGACTCTACACCAGTGCTCCACAGGAGGACCTGAGAACTCTCTGGCTACCTGGGGATCCAACTCATTCTTGTGTCCACCCTGGACCATGTGTGCTTCCCTCATGGGTAAAGTGTGAGACTGGGATCTTTACATGAGTACATGGAAACCAGGACTAAAACATAGCGCACGCACATGTGTGCTCTGGAAAATGCTGTGATTTTCAGCTTCCCAATGTGGAGCTTCAGTCTCCTAAACTCTGAGGCCTGTCCTACTGTAACGTCTAATTTATATGCTAAATACATTTTCATTTTTTTTTGCTTTATTTGCAAGACTTTGAGACTCTACTTATAGTTCGTAATTGTAGATAAAGAAGTAAAAAAGGAAGGCATTTGTTCTTTTGAATATGAAAAACTAATTTAAATATGCCTACTTGTCTTATGCAAAGGTGACATTGTGGTGAGCGCCATTTTCTCTCAGTCACATGAGGTGAAGTTCCTTCCATGCCTAGCTTCTATATAGTGGTGTTGCTGTAAGACTCAATATTTGTAGCCCTCCAAAATTTGTATGTTGAAACCTAATGACTAATGTAAGGGTATTTGGAGGCGAGGGGCTTTGGGAGATGAATGGAATTAGTGTCCTTATAAAAGAAACTCCAGAGGGCTCCCTTGCCCCACTGCCATGTGAGGGCACAGGGAGAATATGCTGTCTATGAACTAGTAAGTGGTCCCACACCGGTCATCGAATCTGCCAGCACCCTGATCTTCAACTTCCTAGCTTCCAGAAGTGTGAGAAAGAAATTTCTGTTGTTTATAAACCACTCAGTTTGTGGTATTCTGTTATGGAAACCTGAACAAACTATGACAAATATCAGTCCCAATATCTGGGAATGAATAGGTGAAGGATAAGTATGATAGAGGCTTTGCTATGCTGGATATTGAAAGCAAAACTGGTTGCCCGTGTCTAGCAAGTTAAGATTGGCAAAGAGGAGTCAGAATGAATGTTAGATTGATTAATGGCCAATTCCACATTTAATTTTCTGTTAATATCATTTCAAATATTTTGAATACATAGTAGAAGGAATGATACCATTTTTGATTAGCTCTATTCCAGTGGTTTGCTTTTCTTTCAATTTAATATAAATGCTATATTTGCATTTATAGTTTTTTCTCCAAATTTAGATCTGATTGGGACTTTCTAGGACATAACTGTGGAGAGGAGAAGTTTGCATCCTAAAGTTTGCATTCTTCTGTGTCAGTCTTAATGTATTTGTTTAAACTATGAAATATGTGTTTACAATCTTATTTCATCTGTAACAGAGCAGATTCCTAGATCTATTTTTTATTAGTCTGGCTCCTCTTTTTCTTTCACCTTATATTCTTCCTTCCTAAAGGACACTTTCACTTTATTACCAAAAGCAGAACTTTGTTCCCTCATTGTCTCTTTTCCCAACTTTTTCATTATTTCTAATAGTGACATAAATTGTAAACTTTGGCCGTTTTTATCTTATTTCTCTACTTTGTCACTGATGTACAGTTTGTCATCAAGTTCTATTGCTTCTTCCTTCTTATTTTCAGATATATTTATTTTTACCAATTCCCTATCCAAGTGTGCCAAAAATGGGACAATAACTGGAATTATGGCTCCTCTTCTCCAATCTTCACACAGTAGTAAGGGACATCTTCTTAAACTCTTCTCCTGTGCTATTCTATGTCACAGAACATTACTCCCCATTTGGGTCAAATTAACCTTGACTTATGATTACTTCCTTTTGTCTCATTACAGACTATCTAAATCAAGTACTTCTGGAGGAATAAATAAAAACATCAGAAATTTGAAACTTGCTTTTTGTTAAAAATATTATTTGATTTATATTCTACCACATATATTCACATGAATATCTTCCAATAAAGGTTGGTTTTCTTGGGTGAAGTCATAGCTTGCTCATTTATGGGATTTTGGGCCATGTGTGTGTGTGTATGCTTTCTCTGCAGCTGTGTAGTGGGTCCCAAGAGTGTGTCGATAACATGACCTCATGGAGAAATGGAATCTGAGCAACCATTCTTGGCAAGTAGCTGACTCTGAACCCTGAGCCAGGTGGAGGATCTGGAGACTGAGGTCAAGTTCAAGAGTAGAGTGGGCTGGCCCACATCTTAAGAGTAGAAATGAGGGTTAGCCAACAAGATGTGGTTAAAAGTGGACAAGGGGTCAGGAATCAAAGAAAAAGATAAAGCATCATATCTCAAAAGGCTAGATGCTGAAGACAAAATCAATTTGAAGCAGCGAGATTGTAACTAAAGATAGCAGACAGGGAATACAGGGTTGAAAAATAAATAGAAAATGAAAACTGGAGATTTCCTGATGTACTAGAACAGTTGCTAAATAAAGAGTTTTTACAATGTAATGGCCTTGACAATGGGTAGGGAGAGAAAGGGCACCATGCCAGTTCAGATGACTGACTACTAGGAATTTTAGTTAGGAGTTTATGGTAATATTAGTAGCTTACTTTTAATAAACATATGTGCCAGACATTGGGCAGATGTTCATTAAAGGCCTTACTGATGCTAGGAAATATAATTAAGAAACCACTGACTTCTTTAATATACTTTTAATGATTTTTAGTAGTAATTATAATACTTACAAAAATATTAATATTTAGTTAGCTCTCATTTTGTGCTAGCACATTCAGACTCTCATCCACTGTAGTAGACTGAAGATCATAGCCATACAATTTTGCAGTTTTCCTATCAAGAGGTGTAATTTATTTTC
>NW_011888889.1:1300278-1328774 GCF_000151845.1 Pteropus vampyrus | reverse complement strand
GTTAGATTGATTAATGGCCAATTCCACATTTAATTTTCTGTTAATATCATTTCAAATATTTTGAATACATAGTAGAAGGAATGATACCATTTTTGATTAGCTCTATTCCAGTGGTTTGCTTTTCTTTCAATTTAATATAAATGCTATATTTGCATTTATAGTTTTTTCTCCAAATTTAGATCTGATTGGGACTTTCTAGGACATAACTGTGGAGAGGAGAAGTTTGCATCCTAAAGTTTGCATTCTTCTGTGTCAGTCTTAATGTATTTGTTTAAACTATGAAATATGTGTTTACAATCTTATTTCATCTGTAACAGAGCAGATTCCTAGATCTATTTTTTATTAGTCTGGCTCCTCTTTTTCTTTCACCTTATATTCTTCCTTCCTAAAGGACACTTTCACTTTATTACCAAAAGCAGAACTTTGTTCCCTCATTGTCTCTTTTCCCAACTTTTTCATTATTTCTAATAGTGACATAAATTGTAAACTTTGGCCGTTTTTATCTTATTTCTCTACTTTGTCACTGATGTACAGTTTGTCATCAAGTTCTATTGCTTCTTCCTTCTTATTTTCAGATATATTTATTTTTACCAATTCCCTATCCAAGTGTGCCAAAAATGGGACAATAACTGGAATTATGGCTCCTCTTCTCCAATCTTCACACAGTAGTAAGGGACATCTTCTTAAACTCTTCTCCTGTGCTATTCTATGTCACAGAACATTACTCCCCATTTGGGTCAAATTAACCTTGACTTATGATTACTTCCTTTTGTCTCATTACAGACTATCTAAATCAAGTACTTCTGGAGGAATAAATAAAAACATCAGAAATTTGAAACTTGCTTTTTGTTAAAAATATTATTTGATTTATATTCTACCACATATATTCACATGAATATCTTCCAATAAAGGTTGGTTTTCTTGGGTGAAGTCATAGCTTGCTCATTTATGGGATTTTGGGCCATGTGTGTGTGTGTATGCTTTCTCTGCAGCTGTGTAGTGGGTCCCAAGAGTGTGTCGATAACATGACCTCATGGAGAAATGGAATCTGAGCAACCATTCTTGGCAAGTAGCTGACTCTGAACCCTGAGCCAGGTGGAGGATCTGGAGACTGAGGTCAAGTTCAAGAGTAGAGTGGGCTGGCCCACATCTTAAGAGTAGAAATGAGGGTTAGCCAACAAGATGTGGTTAAAAGTGGACAAGGGGTCAGGAATCAAAGAAAAAGATAAAGCATCATATCTCAAAAGGCTAGATGCTGAAGACAAAATCAATTTGAAGCAGCGAGATTGTAACTAAAGATAGCAGACAGGGAATACAGGGTTGAAAAATAAATAGAAAATGAAAACTGGAGATTTCCTGATGTACTAGAACAGTTGCTAAATAAAGAGTTTTTACAATGTAATGGCCTTGACAATGGGTAGGGAGAGAAAGGGCACCATGCCAGTTCAGATGACTGACTACTAGGAATTTTAGTTAGGAGTTTATGGTAATATTAGTAGCTTACTTTTAATAAACATATGTGCCAGACATTGGGCAGATGTTCATTAAAGGCCTTACTGATGCTAGGAAATATAATTAAGAAACCACTGACTTCTTTAATATACTTTTAATGATTTTTAGTAGTAATTATAATACTTACAAAAATATTAATATTTAGTTAGCTCTCATTTTGTGCTAGCACATTCAGACTCTCATCCACTGTAGTAGACTGAAGATCATAGCCATACAATTTTGCAGTTTTCCTATCAAGAGGTGTAATTTATTTTCGCAACCTTTGACTGTGGACTGAACTTGTGACTTGCTTTGACTAACAAATGTAGTAGAAGAACCTGAGCTTCAAGAGGCCCTGTAGCTTTTGCTTTCTCTTTCTTGGAACATTGCTGCCTCCCTGTGAGAAGGCCAGTCTATCTTCTTTGAGGACAAAGGATGACCTGGAGAGAAATGTGGAGCTGTCCCAGATGAGCACAGCCCGACCAGTCCTCAAGATCAATTCCAACATGGTCTGAGCCTATGAAAGACCAACAAAGGAATCACTCCACCAACCCAGAGAATTGTGAGAAATATAAGCCAGTAAGAGTTGGGGTGCTTAGTTAGGCAGTATTAGATAACTGATAAACCTACAATTTTGCTCATTAGCATATGTACTCACCCAACACATTGATAAATGATAAACAATTTGAAGTCTAGGGTAGGACTCAGTGGCATATCATTAAATGCCTCTCTTTAGGTCATTTAAGATTTTTTCAGTATGTAACTGGACAAAAATTGTGCTGTTGCAAAACAAAGGTTGACTACCACTGAATTTTGTTCAGAGAGAATTTAACATCCTGAAAACACATAGTTTTTACTCAAACATTAGGTCTCACATTCAAGAAGCAGTTGCTTCAGAAAGAATTAGAACAGTGTTTCTCCAACTGTTGTATTCTGATAAACTGCATCAAAACCAACTGAAGTTCATGTTTAAAATGCCGGTGTCTAGGCTTACCATAAACAGTGATCAATAATATCATTTTAATATTTAGAGTACATTTTCTCGATAATATTATTTTTAAACATAATATTTATGGCGCCCACTACAATGGCTAAGATGGAAAAGACACAATATTAAGTGCTGGCTAGAATGTAGAACTGTTAGAACTCTCATACACTGCTCCTGAGCATGAAATGTTGGCAGAATTTTAACTAAAGCTGAACATACCTATGATCCAGGAATTCCAATCCTAGGCATGTTCCCAATAGACATCTGTACCTACGTTCACTAAAAGATATCATTAAAATCTTTATAACAGCCCTATTTGTAATAGCTCCCAACTAGGAACTACTCAATGTCCAGCAACAGTCTAATGGATAAAAAAATTGGAATAACTCTACGGCAATAAGAATGAATGAACTACGAGTACAAGCTATGACATGGATAAATTTTACAAAGATAATCTAAGTACAAGAAGCAAGCATAAGAATGCCTATTGTATGATTGTATTTTTTAAGTTAAAAAGAAGGCGAAAGTAGCCTATGGTGTTTGAAAGTCAGGATAGTAACTACCCTTAGCAGGAGTAGTGACAGGCAAGGCTCCCAGAGAGGCTTCTGGGGTTCTCTGTTTTTATATCAGCGTGCTGGTTAGATGGGTATGTTCACTTTGTCTGAATTCATTAAGCTGTATGACTTATAATTTGTACGCTTCTCTAGATGACTGTTATACTCAATAAAAAGTTTATATTTATGAAAGAACTGATGGGACATGAAGGATAAGTTCCTATAAACTTCCTTTATGTCTCTCTGTAATGTCTCCTCGTATTTCTCTCTAAGTCTTTCAACATGAGCGCTTGGAGAGATAAGAGAAGGTGATACAGGCATACCTCATTTTATTACACTTTCACTTTATTGTGCTTCCCAAATACTGCATTTTTTTTACAAGTTGAAAGTTGGTGGCAACTCTGCATTGAAATCTATAGGTACTATTTTTCCAACAGACTCAGATGATGCTTAGCATTTTTTAACAAAAGTATTTTTTAATTAGAGTATGTACATATTTTTAGACATAATATGCTATTGTACACTTAGACTATATTAAAGTGTAAACATAACTTTTATATGCACTGGGAAATCAAAAATTTTGTGTGACTTGCTTTATTGCAGTATTCACTTTGTGATGGTCTGGAACAAAACATGCAACATATTTGAAGTACGCCTGTACAGTACTTTTAATTAAAAATATATATGCACTAGGATAGGCAACACGATATTAAAGGAGAAATGAACTTTAAAGTAATCCATTGATTAGTATGAAGCTACAGTAATCAGATAGTATATTATTGGTGAAAGAAAAGACAAACAGATCAATGGAACAGAATGAGGGATCCAAAAATAGACTCTCATAAATACAGTTAATTGATCTTTGACAAAGGAGAAAAGGCAATACAATGGAGCAAAGACTATCTTTTTCAGCAAATGGTGCTGGAGCAACCAGATATCCACAAGAAAAAAACGAATCTAGGAACAGACTGTACACCCTTCACAAAAATTAACTCCAAATGGATTATATACCTAAATTTAAAATGCAAAAGTGTAAAACTCCTTGAAAATTACTCGAGAGAAAACCTAGATGACCTATAGTATAGTGATGACTTTTTAGATATAACACCAAAGACATGATGCACGAAAGAGATAATTGATAAGCTGGATGTCATTAAAATTAAAAGCGTCTACCCTATGAAAGATAATCTCAAGAAAGTGAGAAGACAAGCCACAGAGTGGAAGACAGTATTTTCAGAAGACACTTATAAGAAAAAAGGTTTTTAATCTAAAATTGACTCCAAATGAACTCTTAAAACTCAACAATAAGGAAACACAAAGAACTCTTAAAACTCAACAATAAGGAAACAACCTAGTTTAAAAAATGGGCCGAAGACCTTAACAGACATCACCAAAGAAGATAAACAGATGGCAAATAAACATATGAAGAGATGTTTCACATTGTGTGTCATCAGGGAAATGCAAATTAAAAGAACAATGAGATACCACTACCCACCTATTAGAATGGCCCAAATTTAAACACCTTTAACACCAAATGCTGGTGAGGATGTGGAGCAATGGGAAATGTCATTGCTGGTGGGAATGCAAAATGGTGCAGTCATTTGGAAGACAGTTTGGCAGTTTCTTACAAAACTGAACATACTCTTACCACATGATCCAGCTATTATACTTCTTGATATTTACCCAAAGGAGTTAAAAACTTACATCCTCAAAAATATCTGCACTTGAATGTTTATAACAGTTTCATTGATAATTGCCAAAGCTTGGAAACAGTTAAATGTTCTTCAACAGATGAATGGATAAATAAACTATAGTACATCCAGACAATGAAATACTCTGAGCCTATGAAAGACCAACAAAGGAATCACTCCACCAACCCAGAGAATTGTGAGAAATATAAGCCAGTAAGAGTTGGGATGCTTAGTTAGGCAGTATTAGATAACTGATAAACCTACAGTTTTGCTCATTAGCATATGTACTCACCCAACACATTGATAAATGATAAACAATTTGAAGTCTAGGGTAGGACTCAGTGGCATATCATTAAATGCCTCTCTTTAGGTCATTTAAGATTTTTTCAGTATGTAACTGGACAAAAATTGTGCTGTTGCAAAACAAAGGTTGACTACCACTGAATTTTGTTCAGAGAGAATTTAACATCCTGAAAACACATAGTTTTTACTCAAACATTAGGTCTCACATTCAAGAAGCAGTTGCTTCAGAAAGAATTAGAACAGTGTTTCTCCAACTGTTGTATTCTGATAAACTGCATCAAAAGCAACTGAAGTTCATGTTTAAAATGCTGGTGTCTAGGCTTACCATAAACAGTGATCAATAATATTATTTTAATATTTAGAGTACATTTTCTCGATAATATTATTTTTAAACATAATATTTATGGCGCCCACTACAATGGCTAAGATGGAAAAGACACAATATTAAGTGCTGGCTAGAATGTAGAACTGTTAGAACTCTCATACACTGCTCCTGAGCATGAAATGTTGGCAGAATTTTAACTAAAGCTGAACATACCTATGATCCAGGAATTCCAATCCTAGGCATGTTCCCAATAGACATCTGTACCTATGTTCACTAAAAGATATCATTAAAATCTTTATAACAGCCCTATTTGTAATAGCTCCCAACTAGGAACTACTCAATGTCCAGCAACAGTCTAATGGATAAAAAAATTGGAATAACTCTACGGCAATAAGAATGAATGAACTACGAGTACAAGCTATGACATGGATAAATTTTACAAAGATAATCTAAGTACAAGAAGCAAACATAAGAATGCCTATTATATGTTGTATTTTTTAAGTTAAAAAGAAGGCGAAACTAGCCTATGGTGTTTGAAAGTCAGGATAGTAACTACCCTTAGCAGGAGTAGTGACAGGCAGGGCTCCCAGAGAGGCTTCTGGGGTTCTCTGTTTTTATATCAGCGTGCTGGTTAGATGGGTATGTTCACTTTGTCTGAATTCATTAAGCTGTATGACTTATAATTTGTACGCTTCTCTAGATGACTGTTATACTCAATAAAAAGTTTATATTTATGAAAGAACTGATGGGACATGAAGGATAAGTTCCTATAAACTTCCTTTATGTCTCTCTGTAATGTCTCCTCGTATTTCTCTCTAAGTCTTTCAACATGAGCGCTTGGAGAGATAAGAGAAGGTGATACAGGCATACCTCATTTTATTACACTTTCACTTTATTGTGCTTCCCAAATACTGCATTTTTTTTACAAGTTGAAAGTTGGTGGCAACTCTGCATTGAAATCTATAGGTACTATTTTTCCAACAGACTCAGATGATGCTTAGCATTTTTTAACAAAAGTATTTTTTAATTAGAGTATGTACATATTTTTAGACATAATATGCTATTGTACACTTAGACTATATTAAAGTGTAAACATAACTTTTATATGCACTGGGAAATCAAAAATTTTGTGTGACTTGCTTTATTGCAGTATTCACTTTGTGATGGTCTGGAACAAAACATGCAACATATTTGAAGTACGCCTGTACAGTACTTTTAATTAAAAATATATATGCACTAGGATAGGCAACACGATATTAAAGGAGAAATGAACTTTAAAGTAATCCATTGATTAGTATGAAGCTACAGTAATCAGATAGTATATTATTGGTGAAAGAAAAGACAAACAGATCAATGGAACAGAATGAGGGATCCAAAAATAGACTCTCATAAATACAGTTAATTGATCTTTGACAAAGGAGAAAAGGCAATACAATGGAGCAAAGACTATCTTTTTCAGCAAATGGTGCTGGAGCAACCAGATATCCACAAGAAAAAAACGAATCTAGGAACAGACTGTACACCCTTCACAAAAATTAACTCCAAATGGATTATATACCTAAATTTAAAATGCAAAAGTGTAAAACTCCTTGAAAATTACTCGAGAGAAAACCTAGATGACCTATAGTATAGTGATGACTTTTTAGATATAACACCAAAGACATGATGCACGAAAGAGATAATTGATAAGCTGGATGTCATTAAAATTAAAAGCGTCTACCCTATGAAAGATAATCTCAAGAAAGTGAGAAGACAAGCCACAGAGTGGAAGACAGTATTTTCAGAAGACACTTATAAGAAAAAAGGTTTTTAATCTAAAATTGACTCCAAATGAACTCTTAAAACTCAACAATAAGGAAACACAAAGAACTCTTAAAACTCAACAATAAGGAAACAACCTAGTTTAAAAAATGGGCCGAAGACCTTAACAGACATCACCAAAGAAGATAAACAGATGGCAAATAAACATATGAAGAGATGTTTCACATTGTGTGTCATCAGGGAAATGCAAATTAAAAGAACAATGAGATACCACTACCCACCTATTAGAATGGCCCAAATTTAAACACCTTTAACACCAAATGCTGGTGAGGATGTGGAGCAATGGGAAATGTCATTGCTGGTGGGAATGCAAAATGGTGCAGTCATTTGGAAGACAGTTTGGCAGTTTCTTACAAAACTGAACATACTCTTACCACATGATCCAGCTATTATACTTCTTGATATTTACCCAAAGGAGTTAAAAACTTACATCCTCAAAAATATCTGCACTTGAATGTTTATAACAGTTTCATTGATAATTGCCAAAGCTTGGAAACAGTTAAATGTTCTTCAACAGATGAATGGATAAATAAACTATAGTACATCCAGACAATGAAATACTCTTCAGTGCTGAAAAAGAATGAATTACCAAGCTACGAAAAGCCATGATGGAAACTTAAGTCCATATTACTAAGTGAAAGAAGCCAATCTAGAAGGCTATATACTGCATAAGTCCAATTATATGACATTCTAGAAAAGGCAAAACTATGGAGACAATAAAGATCAGTAGTTCCTAGGGGAGGTAGGAGGGAGGGATCAATAGACAGAGCACAGAGCATATTTAGAGCAGTGAAAATACTCTATGTTATAATAGTGGATCCACATTTTTATAATTTGCCTAAACCCATTGAATGTACAACACCAAAAGTAAACAGTAATGTTAACTATGGACTTTCAGTGATTATGATGTGTCAATGTAGGTTCATTAATTGTAACAAGTGTACCACTCTGGTTGGGGATGTTGACAATGGGGGAGGCTATGCAGGGGTATATAGGAGATCTCTGCACCTTCCTCTCAATTTTGCTGTAGACCTAAAACTGGTCTAAAATATAAAGTAATACAAAATATTTTTATGCAGATGTGATTACACAGATATACATTTCTTATATATCTCCCCACCACCACCATCTACAAAGCAGCTCATAATTGCATTTTAAATGGGGGAGGGGAGGTGAGGGGGAGGAAATAATATGAAATCCAGAACATATTTATGCCAGAATGTATTACTTCTGAGAATTGCAATGATGAATTTATTGGTTTTCTATAGAGTCTTTCTTCTCCCTGATGCTGGCAGACCTTATTTAGTTAGGCTTTCCATTTTCAGGCTCTGGATAAATAGCACTGCCAAGTAGCCTGCCCCTTCTCCATCAATACTCTTCTAAGACTATCTCTTTTCTGTCCAAGGGTTTTTTTATTTTTTATTTTTTTTGTAGTCTCAGAGGTTGTCTATGTTATTTTAAAAATTATTGATATGATATGACTACCCCAACTTTATTCTGTGTCTGTGCAGTACAACCTTTATCCACAATTCTTTCTCCATTTACTACTCCTTAAAGACATTATTTATGACTTGAATTGGCTGTAAATAATTACTCTCCTTTATGTGCTGAATTTGCAGTATAGCCTTGCAACTCTAGTTTCTGCATTTCCCATGTGCCCTTTCACAGCAATTTAAAAATGAGTTTTAAATCTTTAATATGGTGGTATTTCAGGTAGTTTAAAACTTACTAGCTACCATGCATTACTCCATCAATTTACAGTGTATATTAATATTTCTTTTTACCCACAAAATCAAAGAAATATGCATGGCCTGGTGTGCATGAGTAGTGCTGAAGGGTATCAACACTTGTTGAAGTCCCTCATGTGTTTTTATAAGCTTTATATAAATTATTTTATGTAATTCTCATAGTATCCTGCAAGGAAAATATAAGTATTCTCATTTTACAGATGAAAAGAAGTAATTTATTTTAAGTTACCCAGTTTAGATGTGATGGAACCCAGATTTACCATCCAGTACTGTCTCCAAATTCCATAATTATTCTATCATAACTAGACACAAAGCTAGTTAAGTTATTTTCTTTCTCCTATCATTCAGTGACGGAAAGCGGCTGCTGCAGCCTCCTAGGAACCGTGCCAGCAAGATCTACAGTGACTATTTACAATCAATTTACCTCTCAATCCCAAACTTTTCGTGAGTGATTAACAGAAACATGACTCTGAAGCGTAGGTGTGGATTGGAATCCAAGGATTCTCTGCCACTGGTTATGGCCATATGAATAAACAGCTTGCAGATATTCAGGATTTTGTAGAAGGAATATTGTCTGGCTATCTGGGTGAAATTTTAATTAGGGGTAAAAATCTCCTTTTTATATTAGATATGATGAAGAGGAGGAAGATCAGGAAATGGAAAAATGCACCTTTGTGGGTTATTATAATAAATATTTTTAGAAAATAAAGATTTGCTTGTTTAAAAAATCCTGACCACTCTGTCTAAAATGGTGCCCATTTTCTATCTCTTTTCTCTGGTTTATTTTCCGCTTAATCACTTATCATGTTCTAACATGCTATATATTATCTATGTTTACTTTGTGAATATTTTCTTCCAGAATATAAGTTCCACGAAGGTAGATACCTTTTATGTTTTGCTCTTTTTAAAACAGTGTTTGACCTACAACAAATGTTTGTGGATTGAATGAATATGCATTCAACATTTCATGCCTTTTCAGTGTCTGGAAGCTCCGAACAATAGATAATCCTTCTTTTTGCTCATTTATTAATAACTTTTTTCTAGCCACTGTTTTTTTTTTCCCCCCTCCTGGGGGGGTCTGCTTTAAAATTCATGGGTCTCTTGGGGCAATGGTTTCGTGCTCATGCTGCTCCCACATTGACTTACTAGCATCTGGCCAAGGTGTCTATTAGAATTTCTCTCAAATAGTTCATTTCTCAAATTTTCAAACATAAACTCTTGGGTAGAACTGTGCTGAATATTGATATTCATACACAGACATTTTAAAGTTATAGAGATTGATTCAGAGACAAAAGTAGTGTTTAAAATTTATTTTTTATTTTTAGAGGGTTGAAGCCAAAAAAGAAAATTTAGGGAAAATGTAAATATAGTAATAGAGGTTATTTTTAGCACCCTTTAAAATATATTTTTGGTTACTTAAAATCATAAAAAAATTTAGTCTGTGGTGTGCCAGTCATAGTTCAGCCAGGGAAACGAACCTCATTAATTATTTTAATAGAGAGAATTTAATATCAGGAATCGATTAGAGGGAATAAAAAGGGAATACTGAAGTAATTCAGACAGGGATGCAGGAGGCAGCTACAACCTCTTGGGCTGAGCAAACAAAGGAAAGAAGTTGGAGTTAACACAGCCATGCGGCTTGAGGAGTGGTCCTCAGAGATGAGACTCAGACCGCTGAGGAGGGGACACTGCCCAACTGGTGCTTGTATCTTTGAGGAGGAACATGGGGGCTGGCTCTGGGAGTATGGAAAGAAGCTAGAAATGGGAACCAATGTTACTGGTACTAACTGCTGCTGCTGGGGTGAAGGACCATTGGAGAGCAACTCTGGCCAGACAGGAAATAAATTGGAAAGAGCAGGCCCCTTCTTTCAATTTTTACTTTCTAGTTCCCCTCTGGTGCCTTGCCTTGGCAAAGCCAATAGATATCCTGTTGACAAAAGAAACTGTTTGTCAAGTTCCAATTTTAGAATCTACTCTGTGGTGAATTTAGAGCTGAGAAGCAATAAACTAATAACCAGGATATATGGTAATCCGTCTGAAATAACATAAATGTAAGTTCCTAAATATTTTAGGATATAATTATTGTAACTGAGGAACTAAACATTTTTGAGGAAAAATAAAATGAAGAGGAGATATGAGAGATTTCAAGAAAGAATTAGGATGGAGGAGTTATATTTAGGGTGTAGAGGAGTTATGTTTTAATAAAACATACATTTGGTAAAATAAAACAAAATAGATTGTGAATTAGAAATAATGGAGTCTGTATGATAAATTTCTATGTATTTACTTTTTAAAACGTTTTTATTCTAAAACAATTTTATACTTAGGGAACAACTGCAGGAATTGTTCAAGGAACACCCGTACACTTTTTACTCAGATACACTATTTGTTAATATTTTATCTCATTCTCTTTTCCTTTCATATATATATATTTATGCACACACAGATTTATATAGTTACAATGTATAATATATATATATATATATATATATGCATGCTCACAAATGCATATGTAATCTATTGTCTGTATTCCAATGATAATAAAATAGATATATTATCATTGATCTTGTGAACAATAGAACCCTTCCTTTTAAAAAGAATATTCCTTATTTGGGTTTTTCTGGAATTTTCTCATGACTAGATGTGGATTATGTTCCTGGATGCAATAACACTAAGTGATGTTGCATCCTTTTCAGGGTCTCACAGCTAGAGGCACACAGTGTTCGTCATTGGTGGTGCTAAGTCATTGGTGGTGCTAATTTTGATCTCCCAGTCAAGTTGTCCAACTTCTCCACTGTAATATTGCTATTCTTTTCCCTTGCAATCAATAAAAATTTTATGAGAAAATAGTCTACATATTTAAGACTATGAATGTATTCTATACTTAATCAAAATTTCCCATAACATTTAGCATAGATTGATGATTTTTGCTATAACCAAGGATTACTATGATGGTTGCAAAATGATGAATTTTCATCTTAAGCATTTCTCCATGTTTAGCAGTTGACACTTGGCATTCTAGTGCAAGCAAGTACCCTAGCTTTTTCTCCTATTATCTTATTATTTCTTTATTTAAAATCTAAATCTCTTATCTATATGGGCTCATAGATTCTTCTTTTTTTCAATGGATTGTAATTCATTAACTAAATTCGGACACTGTTTACCTGGAGATAGTGTCAGTGTTAGGATACAGTCCCAGGATACTGCCCCCCAATTTAGATGCCAATTCCAAGTAGTAGGTCCCAGGTTATCCACAACTTCTTTCTGATTTGATTATGTGCTAGAACAGTTCACAGAACTTAGGAAAGTACCTACTTGAGTTTATTAAGGGATATGATAAACGATACAGATGCAGAAAGTCATAGGTCGAGGTCTGTGAGGATCCTGAGTGTAGGAGTTTCTGTTTCCATGGAGTTGGGGTGTGTCACCCTCCTCGTGTTCACCAACCTGGAAGCTTTCTGAATCCCATACTACTGGGATTTTGTGAAGACTTTCTCCTGTAGGCATGATCAATTATTAACTCCATTTCCAACTCCTATTCCCTTGCTAGAGAAGTGAAAATTCTAGGCTGAAAATGCTAGGCTTCTAAGCATGGCTGGGTCTTTCTGGTGACCAGCCTCCATCCAAGAGCCTGCCCAGAGCAGCCTAATTAGAACAAAAGATGCTCCTAGTACTTATCACTTTTACAATGATTTTAGAACCCCTCTTTCAGGGAGTAGAGATGAAGACCAAATATATATTTCTTATTATAAACCACAGAATTACAACATATATACGTTTGTCTTATTTTTGCTTCTTTCTTAACACAAATGTAGCATACAACATGTTTTCTTGCACCTTTTTTTCCCCATTTAATATCTCCTGGTAATCATTCTACTTCCCTTCACAAATATTTTCCTCATTTATTTTTACAATTGCAAAATACTCCATTGTGTGTACGTACTATAATATTCAACCAGTCTTCTATGCCTGGACCTTTTGGTAATTCCAAAGTTTTGTGAAAGTAATGTTGCAAGTAATAAACTTGTGCATATGTACTTTAGTATTGTCATATTTTCTGGAAAATTTCCCAGAAGTGGGATTGCTAGAATGAAGAGAAAATTCATATATGGTATTGTTAGATTGTGCTGAAGTCTCCTTCATAGGAGTTGTATTACTTTACATTCCCACTAGGAATGTATGAGTATACCTTTTCCCCCATAGTTTCACCAGCTGAACGTAGTATTGTCAATCTATGTTTTTGCCCACCCAATGGGTAACAGATGGTATCTTGGAGTAGTTTCAATTCACATTTCTCTAATTATGAGGGAAGTTGAAAAATTTTTTTCATTTTCATGTGCTTTCAGACTATCTTTATGTGTTTTTGTAAATTATCTTTTTTTGTCTCACCCATTTTCTATAGAATTTATGGTCATTTTCTTCTAAATTTAAAAGTTATTTATATATTAGGAGGGTTAGCATTTTATCCGTGATTATCTGTTACCAATATTTTGTTCTCCTTTATTTGTCTTTTGATTTTGTCATATAAAATTTTTGTTATGTAATCAAACTTATCAATATTTTATCACATCTGGATTTGAGTAAGAGATAGAAACTTTTCCCTAGTCCCAGGTAATAGGTACAGAGTTTCTGCTTGGGGTAATAAAAAGTTTTGGAAATAGATTGTGGTGACGGTTGCATAACATCATGAACGCGCTTAATGACTCCAAATTGTACCCTTGATGTTTATACTATATATATTTTTCCACAATTAAAAAAGATTAAAAAAGAAATTCAACTGTGTTTCTTTCAGGACTTGTATAATTTCATTTGTTACATTTAGATCTCTGTCACATGTGGATTTTATTGTTGTGTATGGCAAAAGGAATCGATCTAATTATATCTTTCTTTAAATGACTGTCCAGTTGCCCCAACACCATTTAATAAAAAAGACCACCTTTGTTCCAGTGTTTCGAGTACCATCATTATAGTATATTAGATTTTCATAGTAGTTGGGTCTATTTCTTGACTCTCTATTCATCTCATTGGTATTTTCTTACATCAGTTTCACACTACTTTAATTTTAGATGCTTTATAGTATATTTTAACATTTGCTGGATTAATTTTCCTTCCTGAAGCCTCCTTTTCTTCTATTTTTATTCTGTTTAATCAACAAAATTAAATATACAAAATCTATTGCTTCTTGGCCCTTTTATATTCTTGGTTTTGTATTGAAATTGTTTTTTCTTATTCCCAAATGCTAGTTTGAGGATATTTACTTCACTTTAGAGTCTTGTGTTAGTGTTATTCAGTTTTGTGTGTGTGTTTCTAATGAGAGGACAGTTATTAGCAGAAATGGCTTAATTTACCTTTTCTAATTTTGTTATAGTAGTTTTATATAGATGTGGGTTTTTTTTTTTTCTATTTCTATTTTTTTCGTGTAGGATTTTTGGTTCGATATGCTCTTTTCTGTCAGTTCTGTCTCTTCTGTGCATTTCTCTTAACAAACAATTGTGAAGAAATAGATGGAAGGTTTGGTGTTTTTTCTTTTTCTTTTGTTCCGGCAGGATACTCAGTTTTCCTTTATTTTCTTCTTTCTGTCACCGTTTCATTTCCAAAGTGTGCCAGCTTTTCTCCTTGTATCTGATTGTCTCCTTAAATGTAATGCTAGACTGCCACTTTTGGTCCTGCAAAAGCTCCTTCCTTGTCACTAATACTGTGAAATATCTGTATTTTGGTACTTGATATTGGACTTCCTCCTTCTGGGTGACATTGTCTGTGCTTTGTCTAAGCTCATCACTTTTCTCTACTCTTTTGTCATGAAGGCTTGTGACATTGGGTGGGCATTGGGACCTCTGATGGAATTATAGGTAATTTGAAGTGCATAGTGATTGGTTTCTTAGTTATGTCAAAGGCATGTTTTTTTTTTTTTTTTGTGTGTTTTTGTTTTTTTTTTTTTTGTGTTTTTTGTTTTTTTTTTTTAATGGGAGGTGAAGAAGAAGGTTGTGTAGGAGATTGGTAATCAGGAAGCTGCCATTTTAAAAAAATAATAAATCCATAAGTTCCATTTATTTTTGATCTTGAGGTGATTTTATGATAATAACAAGGCATTGTTGAATGAATACTGTGGGAAGAAAAAGGGGAATTTGTGGGCTATTTCTGGGAACATAATTCTTCTCTAACCTCTTCTTCCTTGCAGCCTGTGAATCTCTACTCTCCTAGGTTTACATGAATCTAATACTGAGGTTCCAAGCATGTACAGATGTCTTAGGACATCTAGGCAATCTATTTATATAGCACTGCAAGAGGATCCCAATCTCCTGAAAATGCTTTCTTAGTTTGTTTCAAGAAACAACAATAGTAACATGTTATTGATCTTTTCCCCCCTATATTTACAACACTGTAGCAAATCAATCAAGCCTCAATGGAAGGTCTACTGATAATATATATATTCAAACTAGTGTTTCAAATCTTAAGTCTTTTTACTCAACTTATTGCCATAGGAACTTTTTTCAAATATGCTTTGTAAATGTATGAGTTTCTGATTCTGCAATTTTCTTTAACTTATGGATTTTTGTCTGTATTCTCCTTAGTATCTGCATTTTCTCAATCACCAGGAGCATTTTCTATCTGTGGTAATTGAATTCGCATTTTCAATCATCTTTGGCAGGAAAATGGTTTTATGTTTAGGTCCAAGATAAAAATAGATCTCTCTATAGAGCGATTTGACATTTTCTTTGCTTAATAACTAACAATGAGGATTCACTTTCTGGTCAATATTATGGAGGCAGTACATGAAAACACATACACAACACAAAAAGTGAAAGATAATTTTAATAACTGACTCTGGAGCCAGACTAATTGAGTTCCAATCACAACTTCTGCAGTAACTACTTCTCTGACCTTGGGCAAGTTACTTAACACCACTGTGTCTCCCTTGCTTCATCTATAAAATGAAGATAATTATTACTATTATCTGATAAAGTTATTGGGAAGAATTAGGGGAGTTAGTATTGGTAAAGTGCTTGAAATAATGTCTGGCACATGATAAGCCCCATGTAAGTGATAGTTGAAAATAAGCACATAATAAAATACAATTAAGTGAGATGAAATACAATTAAAGATGATGCATAACCAAGTAGGCGCGTGGTAATAGGGGGAGTGAAGGCAAAGGTGAATGGTTAGACCTCTCTTTCATCTGTAGAGCCATTCTGTGATATGACATGGTGGCAGCTTGGATTGACTAACATATATTTATTTAAAATTCTTACACTTGAGGAAAAAAAATTTAAAAAAAATATATAAATATATATATATCTGTTTCTACTCAGATTTTGCATAGATAACCATAATGAGAAGGAATTACTGAATTACTGTAACTTGGTGTGCTCATGAAATTATCACATTTTTATAATGGTTTTTAAAACCGTGAACATTGGATGGCTAATTTCTTGGTGTTATACTTGTATAGAGACATTATTAAAACATAAATTTAGCCTTCATAGATAAGCTTAAATAAGTATGGAGTTTAATGATGAGATGATTGGCATCTAGAGGAGGATAGTGAGTCTATTTGCATTTGAAAATGATGCTGAACTTTCTGTCATTGGGTTACCAGAGGGATCTTAATCTAGGTCACAGATGGTTTCTGGGGTCATAAAACATTAGAAATGTTTGTGTACAAGTTCTTTTGCATATTTGTGTACTTTTCTTGGGAAAAGGTCTTTCAGAGTCTCTGTTCCAGCAAAGGTTAAGAATCACTGGTACGGAAACTGATCATCTGATTCTCTAGTTACAATTATGTGAAAGTATTTCTTTTAAAAGAAAATATATTCACCACTTTATTATCAGATAATCTAAAAACTGCCCATTTTATATGGAAAAGGAAAAGAATCAAGAAATTTAAATGCCTACTAATTATTCCTACAGCGCTCTTTATTCTTTATTTACTATTTCTTTTATTACTATTATAGCATTGTGCTATTTTTTTTAATTTGGAAAGCACCTATATTCATTACCATTATTACTAATGCTTGATTTTTTAGTGAATTTAATGAATTTAAAAGACCATATTAAAGATTTTTAATAAATTAGGTGTTCAGGTAGATTATATTATCTAAGGATTTCATACAGGGTAACAAATGGAGTATTATATATTTTTTAAAGGGGCTTTTGTCTAATGGAATTGGGAACCATTGTGCTATACTATCTGCAAATAATTTTAATTGGGTAAAAGCTAATACTTTGCAAACTGTCCCCAGAGACTTTACTGATTTTTTAGGGCAGAAAAAAAAATTCCATATAGATTTAATGTTTAGGAGAGGGATTACAGCTCAGTTTAGAGAAAAAACAACATTCTATAACTAAGGAAGAAAAGAGAATCTGAGTCTCTTTCTCTCAATTTGTCTGTCTCTGATTTTTCTATCTCTGTCTTTTTCTGTATATGTGTATGTGTTCTGTTCTATTATGTCTTATCTTCTTTATATCTTTTATAGAGAAATACTTACACTGAGCGGTTATATAATATACTTGTTAACTGATTCATATTCTGCACAATCACCAAGTCTCTTGTTCTATCCCACCCACAACAGAGTTCAATAGTACTGACAATGGAAAGGATAATAAGTGGATCTAAATTTAATCCCCTTTTGTTTAAACTAATCTCTCTCTAATTAAGGGTTGCTCATTCCATTATTGCTAATGAATCAAGAGACTGTTCTCTTCATCTGTACAGGAAGCCCTCTATTAAATCATCAATTAAAAATCAAAGGGGAGATCATAGTCCAGCTTTCCATTGTTCCTCTGGTGAAGTTTTGCCAAATAAAAAGGTGTCTGGAACAAAGACTGAATGAAGCCTTCTCTTTTTAGTGCATACGTCTTAATTCTGGATTACATCCTCCCTTTCTTCACATGTTTTAAAATCCTAATATTGTAAGGGTTATGTATCTTAGAATAGTGGATTACATGGGATAGAGGAAGTGGGGGCTGTGTAAAGGAGGGAGTGGAGAGGGTGAAGTTGCAAAGAAAGCTTTTAAAAAATATTTAAGAATTGACTCTCCCTGAGCATCCATCCCCACCCTCCTTAGATCTGGTTCAGTAAGATCGAGACTGAGTCTGAGTGTGTGCACTTTGAGAAGCCCTGTCTGAGTGATTTCTGTGTCACAGTTGACCTCTATCCCTAACACACACACACACACACACACACTGAGGCACCTACCACATTGGTACAAGTATGCTTTTCCTTGACAGGACCTTGCTTTTTAAAAAAAGAGGTAAGCTTTTATTCTCTAGGATTGTTTGTAATTTCACTATTTAAAAACTACTTTAAGTAAACTGAAAGCTTTGGAGTCATGATATAAAATATTAAATGTTAATGTTTCATATATTGAAACCTTCTATGTACCAGGAACTGTGAAGGGTGATGGAGTATACAGAGGCGAAGGACAAGTTTCTGCCTTGCAGCAACTCTTAGGCCAGGTACTCAGAGACACCTGTATCTCACAGAACTCAGTAACTGAATGGTGATTTAAACAGAAGTCTTGGCATAGATTTATCATATATATTGCTTAACTGAAACTTCCAAATGGTAGTTCTAGTCATCTCCAGAAGAATCTAGTTATATATATTTCATGAAAAACACTTTTGGTCAAGTCATACACACTAAAACATAGCATCAGTGCAGAGAGTAACAAACTGCTATACTAGGATAAGCTATTGATATGTTAGTCCTGTGCCATTGCTCCAAGCTTCACTGTAGATGAGTGTTTACTAGTCACACTAAGGGTAAAAACATCTTCCTAGAGATATACAATTACTTTTAGATTCCGCACAACAACTTTCTTCAGATATGTCTCAGGGCTCAGGCAATTTGAATACACAATAAAAACCAGAGATTATGGGTTTTGATTATATGCATCCTGAAGAAAATAATCACTTATTTGGGTCCATTGTGATTGTTAATATATATTTCCACTTTAAAAACACTTATTTATATGCTTACTCTTTGCTGTAATTGGTGACATGATAATTAAGTCAGGTAAAACAATGGATAAGAAGACTTCCAAGAGGAAGTCACCTGCAAAAGATTATTCAGAGCTGAAAAGCTAAAAAAAAGGGACATTTTCTCCATTAATCTTAATTATTTGGTTTGGTAGAAATAAATGTGATGCAAAGAATTAAAGATAAAGACCCATTGAAACAAATAATATGGATAATATGGTAGAGTTCCTGATGACCAAAAAGATGACTTATTTGGGCAATTTGTCTCATTGCAAGAATGAATTACGAGGAAAGCTAGAGAGCAAGTATCAAACTGTCACATGTTTTGATACAAAGACAAGACGATACGGAGCAGTGGTCTCTCCCACTCCTTCTATGTCTTTATGGTTCTCTGTGCTTCTTCCTGTCAAAACATTTATTGTAATTGACCACAGAAGACTCTTTTTATAACACCATCTTTCCCTATAAGCTCCTTGAGGGTAGGGGCCATGTCTCATCTGACTGCATTTATGTTTGTTATTCTGGCACTGTGCATGTATATGGCATACAATATTTGTTGCACAAATAAATTGTCAGTATATTTGGAGGAAAATTTAAGCAGGAAAAGTTTTTTCTGTGGTTAACTCAGGAATCAACAGGAGACAGCTGCCAGGTGTTAGCGCAGGCAAGCCTGCAAAGGCCAGATGAGATGGGACCTAAGACAGATAGGAAGCAGCATCTCCTTTTATGATGGACTTTAATTTGAAATGTTTATTTTTCTGTGTAAGAGTTTGAAAGTTTTCAAAACATAATTTCAAATAAAAATATTTTATACATTTTTTAGCTTAATTGCTTTGAATATGTTAATAATCAAAAGCATAATAAATTGAGACCAAAGTGTACCAGTGCACAAGGTCTCGGCATTTTAACCTTTCCTCAGCCAGAGGGGTCCGCTTTTCGTCATCATGCATGGTGAGGCCAATGTGCAGAGAGCTGCAAACATAGTCGGCTCTGCGGCCAGAGCTGCAGAGTCAGAGCATGGTTTGAGCCTGTGCTGTGGGAAGAGAGAGAACCAGATAGGCCATGTGGTTCAGTAGCTACAGGATTCTGGGACAAAATATCAGTTGTACAAAACATAGCTAAGCTTCTTCCACTGGCTTGGTCTTAGTCCGGTAGCTCTGCAGTGCATATCAGAAGCATCATTTTGAGGACAACGTGTCATAAGTTTAGAGTAAGAAAGTGTCCCACTCTCAGCTCTGTCATTTATTTCCTGGCTGTTTTGGGAAAGCTACATCTCTCTGGCTATCAGTTTCCTCTCGGGTAAAATGGGGCTATTAGAAATTCTTAGGGGGTTCAGATGTGCTTTGTATCTAAAACAAGTGATGTATGGGAACAGTATCATTTTGAATGCACTTAGTTCTTCCCACTGTAGGGTCTTTGAATTTTCTCTGCCCTGATTTGGCATTCTCTCTCCTCATCCCCAGCCTATTCGGCTCTTTGCATGGCTGACTCGAGTCTTATTCAATTTTCATCTTGTGCTGGCTTCCCAGCCACTCTCGCTAAATTTGCAGTCACTGTCACATTACCTTTTGTTATTTTCTCTGCAACACTTTCCACCATCTGAAATCATCTTGATTATGTATTTGCTTATCATTTATTGTCTCTTCTCTCCTTGTAGAATATAAGGAGATGCTTGATGAAAACAAGTATCTGGCCTGTAATTCTCACCACCATGTTCTCAAACCCTAGAAAAGTATTGGGACATGGTCTGTGTGCTTATAGTGATGAAAATAAAAATTTTCTTTATTAAAAAAAAGTACTGGGACATAGGACGTACTCCATAAATATTTTTGAATGAATGAATAATGAACCTAATCGAGAGTTTTTCTTACTAACCACTTTAAATTTTTTACATATTTCAGATTATAGTATTTTTGTTTTTCTCCAGTTTCAGAAAAACCTCAGCAAATAATATGTCCAATTTAGAATGCTTTGGGCGAGAATAATCAACATGCCCTGTATCTATCAATGGGTGTTCTTTAGTTTGGACAGAAAACATACAGCCAAGAAGATAAAGGAGAAGAAACAAAAGAAAAGTCCATGTGTACTTACATTTACCAGTGTAGTAAATTTTTCCAATAGGAAAAGAAAAGACAAAGTTAGTTTAATTGGATCCAGTCTCTTTGAGTTCCCTTTCTCTATTTTTCCCTGAAGAAAAGAAAGTGGGAGAAGGGATTTAGCCAAATGATAATTTAAATTTAGTCAGGTATTTCTGGGGGTGCCAAGCCAAGAGGTGGCTCAAGTTTATTTCTCTTTCTTTCGCTGAGGTGAATTTCCATCTCATACACATGGACTGGAATGGTAGAGCAATCAGTGTTAAAGGAAAAAAAAACATTTGGTGTCTGCCTCTGTTAGCTGGAAAAATAATTGAAAGCATGAGTGTTGTGTGGTTTTTCTAAAACTTCAAAAGTGTACATAATCACATAAAGGAGAGTGCCATCTGTTTGTTATTAGGGTCATGTTTTATTTTCCTGACTATACTCTCAATATATTCAGTGAACTTAACTTTTTATAAAAAAATTAATTATAATTTATGCCGGGTTTAGATTAGTGATGAATTTACTCATTTCTCCCTTTCCATTAGTAGTAGAGTGGCGTTAGATAATAGATTAGAACCATTTGGCAATTAATCACAGTCACCTACTTTTAAAAATTGCTCATTGGCCAAAATAATCAGTAGAAACACTACTCAGAAAAGCAAGAATCCATCTTTTGTATCTCTAATAACATGTTGGCAGGTTTACAAATTTTGATAACAATAACTTTTGTTCTACAACGTATGAGGAATGTATTGTCAGATAGGATTTATAGGCCATTTGCTATCACCAACCATCTGCCTTAGCACCTGTTGAATTCTTGATGTTCAGCAGGAAAGGCACAGAGTGGACAATACAGAACTCAGAACTTGAACCTTAGACACGAGAGATGCAGAGATTTGCCCACAGTAACACAGTTACTTAAACACAGTTACTTAGTGACAGAACTGGGCCCAGAATCCAGTTCTCCCGATTCCTAGCCCAGCGACTATCTGACAGTAACCTAGTGTTCTGCATAGTCAGTATCATTCTTCGCTAGAATAGATGCAGTTCTTATTAGTCCATGAGTAGCTTCACATGTGATTTCCACACACATGTACTTAGGGCAGATTGTATTCTAGGCTATGCTAGGTAAACTGTTCGTAGTTTCCACATAGTATTTATTCCATAGGTTACTTGATTAGTTGTTTTATGATTTTGAAATTATATCAAGCTCATCCTACTAATTCCTCATTATTTGTGCACCTAATTAAAGACACTATCAACTGTTTGACATATGAGAATCAATTATGAGTTATCAGAGATACAAAAGAAGTAGAAGCCCTTGCCTTCAAAGAACTTGCAGACGTGTTATGCAGAAAGAACAGGCAGAATGATGCTTATTAAAAAATACCTCTCCTCTTGGACCTTCTAAGCCTTTTATTATTATTATTATTTTTTCATTTTCCTCCCACTTAATAAACTATTCTTTCTCAGTCTGCTTCTTCTCTTCCCTCTACTGGTTTCTTAAGCGTTAGTTTCCTAAGTCCTCTTTTCTATTCTCTCCCTGGAATGTCTCACCCAATCTTGTGGCTTCTATTATCATACATTGCAAGGCTTATTAACCTAGGCTTCATAGATAGACTCCAGGGGACTATGACTCCCCTAAAATTATATGCAAAATTGGGATAACATGTTTATGTCTTTTTTCGGGTTTGCAAAGGTGACCCAGACTGCACTCTATGATGTGGATAACTCTCAGGTCTGTATCTTTTCTGAACCTTAGATGCCAAATCCAATCTCACTTCAGGCACCATCATTTGGAGATCTCACAGCTGCTTAAAGCTTAGAGGGTGCAATGCTTATCATGGCTTCCCCTCCTCTCCCGATACCTCCACCACCCCTAGGTTTTGTTTATTCTTTTGTGTTTCCTGACACAGTAAATGACATCATCATCTACCAGGTTGTCCAAGCCACATATCAGGGACTTCCCAGATTCTTCCCTCTCCCTCATTCCACACATCCAGCCTAAGTCCTGCAAGTTCTTTCTCCTAAACATCTCTTACATCCCTCCCTTCCATCACCAACACCACTTCCTCTCCCAGCTGTCATCATTCTTTATGTGGCGCAGCAGCTTCCTGGTGGATCTTCTTCCATCCACCTTCAGTCTATTCTCTATATTGAGGCTAGAGTTGCATTTTCTAAATAAAATATGATTTCATCATTGCCTGGCTTAAACCTGTGAATGGATCCTGTGAGCTCCAGAGTTCAACACCGTAAGGATTATGTAGCCTTGAATAAATTGTTTCAGTCCCTCCAGTATCATCACTTGCTATAATCACTTACCCCTCTGCCATGTACTTCCTATATATCCTCAAACTGACCATGCTCTCTCCCTTCTCTTGTCCTTGAAATTTGCTTCCAATCCTCTTCCTCCAACCTCCCCCCCAACCCCCTCTACCTCCTTCCTTTCCCTCCACCTTTTTTATTCACTAAGGTAACTGCTATTCATCTTTCAGTTCTCACTTACTTATAGATGACTGTTCTAACTTTCTCAAATAAATAAGCTCTCCCTGTTGTACATATTCCCACAGCCCTTCCCTTTCATGATAATCCAGCACTTACTACATTGTGGTCATTTGTTTGTCCCTTCTCCTTCAGGAACTGTAAGCCTAGTGAGGGCAGGGATCTCATCTGTCATGTTTACCATTGTATTTCCAATGTCTAGGATAAGGCTCAGTACTTAGTAGGTGCTCCGTAAACACTTAGCGATGAATGAAAAGACAGTTTGTATAGAACAGACAGTGAAGTGAAGTCTCATCATTGGTTACAATTGTCACCCAGTGAGTAGGGCTTGAGCTTGGTCCTGAAAAATGGATAGGATGTAGTTTAGGCAAGATGAGAAATAGCAGAAAACAAGAGATGGAAAACATAGTATTAACTTCTGTGTTTGAAATGACCGAGAGATGAAAAGGCAAAGATGTGATCAGTGGAGAGACCAGAGTCTGGCTCATAGGTGGTTTATATCTAGTGCGGGCAGTGGTTGGCTAAAATTGTAGACACTGGGTAAGAACAGATAGTAAATGGCTTAAATGCTAGGGTAAAGAGGGAACCCATTGAAGGAGTTTGAGTGGAGGAGTGACATAATGCAAGCGATACAGCATTAGAGAGCAGTGTTTCTAAAACTTTAGCCATTAGTGAATACCCTTGAGATTCCCCACCCCCTCTGCCATAATAGAGTACCAACTTTACTACATATTACTTCATATTTTTCTTTAAGTGATTTTTCCATTTAAATAGTCTGTTTTAAAAGGAAATTACATCACTGCTATACATAAAAAAGAAATATTCATTGTCATTAGTTGAAATAAATGTAAAAAATGGATCCAATGAAAAAATGTTGAATTCTAGGTAGATATGGTTTTCTGCCCAAGTTTCTAAGTCTGAGGTCTGTTCACTTTCTGTTATAAACAGAAACAAACGACTATTAAAAAGACAATAAAGATCCTTAGCAAAACAAATCTTGTCCTTCATGTAACCATAACAAAAGAAAGAAAATTAAAAAGAATACATTTCTCACTATATGATTAGATATTATTTGATCCTATATCTGGATGCCACATAAAATCATCTGCACGTCCATCAGTGTTATGTGCCCTCATTTTGGGTAACAGTGGTATGAAGCACAGGCCTGCAAACTTTTTGTAAAGTATTTAGGCTTTGCGGACCATACAGCATCAGTTGCAAATACTTAACTCTGCTGCTGTAGCATGAAAGCAGACACTGACAAAACATAATCACACAGATGTAGCTATGTCCCTGTAAAACTTTATTTCTAAAAACAGGCAGGCCATTTGGCCTGTGAGATATTATTTGCTGACCCTTGGTCTGTATCAATGGTCCACAGTTTATAGTGTGATAAGGATTATTTGTCTTGTGCATTGAATTGTGTCCTCTCCAACAGATACATTGAAGTCCTAATGTCTGGTATTTCAGAATGTGATCCTATCTGGAAATAGGGTCTTTCCAGAAGTAATCAAGGTAAAATGAGGTCATTAGGGTGGGGCTTACTATGACTGTGCCCTTTTTAAAGGGGACATTTAGACACAGAGACATACACACATGGAGGGAAGATGATGTAAAGACACAGGGAGAAGATGATTGATCATCTACAAACCAAGAGAGTGCCTGAGGCTACCAGAGGCTAGGAAGGAGAGCTGGAACAGATCTTTCCCTAGCGTCTTTAAGAGGAAGTATGGCTCTGCCAACACCTTTATTTCAGACTTCCAGTCTTCAAAACTGTGAGACAGTAAATTTCTGCTGGTTAAGCCACCCAGTTTGTGATACTTCATTACAGCAATCCTAGAAAAGAAAGACAGCCTGTGTGTGTGTGTGTGTGTGTGTGTGTGTGTATGTGTGTGTGTGTTTAATATAAATTTCGGGGCCCCACCTAAGATCTAATGAATAAGAATATTTATGTGTGGGGACCAGGGATAAGCTTTAAAATGAAAATAAAAGCATCATAGATGTCATAGTTGATTCTAAACCCACAGTTGCAGTTATAATAATTTGCATGTGAGGTGATGGGGATTAGATTAAGATTTGAGCAGTTGGAATAGAAAGGAAGAGGCTTTGATTGTTCTGATCCAAAGAGGCACTCAGTAAATGTTTGGGGAATTGAGATTGGAAGTGAAACAGATGCATGTCCATCCCAGAGGAAATTCAGTACAGGCAATGAATCATAGGCATGAGGTCTGGTTTAGAGACAGATATTTTCAAACTCCCATATTTACCATGAAAATCCATGAGTGCTGAAAGAAAGAAGACTGAGAGATGGGTAAAGATTCTGGCTCCATGCCATGCTTAGATGGTGAAGGATGGAGGGAGAGCTAGTGAAGGAAACAGAGCAGGGATGGCCTTACCAGTGAGATATGAAATTGTTATTAGAGCAAGTGTTAATAATGAATGCACAATTAGAGTCAAATCTTGTAGAGAGATCAAAGGAAGGGAATATACGGAAACACTTAGATTTGGGATTCATGAAGCCTTGCCAATTTTGAGAAGACACTTTCAGTAGTATGTGAAGCAAAGTAAGATTTGCAAGCATTGAAAGATTTTTGTAAAAGGGAAAGGCAACTATGCAGAAGAATATTGCCAAATACACATTTTTTTTTCTAACACATAGATTAGAGTCTGCCATTTCTTTAGAAAATCTAATCTTGGTTTTTATAGTTTATGCAATAATGAGACAGGGCTTGTGTTTGTCTGAAAATGTATTCTAAATGCTCTGATGTATTTATAAATTATAATTAAGTGAAAAGTTATTCATATTAGTCAATCTATGTCTATCAGTTTTTCTTTTTATCTAGCTATCTAATACATATTCTATCTTTTCTTTAAAGAACATTTTGAAGTGGATGTTATGTAATGATTGAAAATTGTAAATGAATACTTATGAATAATTATGTATTACTCATAAGAGTCTAAAAATGAAAACTAGAGAATGACAATCACTTTGGTCATGGAAATGCAAGAGATCCCAGTATAAAACCGATCTTTGACAAGAGAGAAAATGACTCAAATGCTTTGCTCTGGACTGATTTCCTACCATGGATGGGAACATCTAATTTTACCAGTTGAAGTTAAGATAGAGCCAGCTGAAGCTTGGGCCAGAAAAGATGAGATACACGTACACAGCCATGTGCTTGATTATGACACGAATGACTGGCTCTCAACATGGCTATGGAAGACCAAGGTTTTGGGCTAACTTTTTCAGCATCTATTCTAGTACCGACACAAAGCAAAAAGAAAAAAAAAAATTCGTAAGTCTCAGGTATTAATGCAAAATAGATAGAACCAAAGAGGACAGAGGATGCGAAGAGTGTGAACACTAAGAATTCACCTGCAAGGGAGCATGTGGAATTTAATGCCACTTCAGGGCAATAAAAATGAAATGTCCCACCATCTTAAAGGTTTGGGACTTCTAATAGAATAAGCATTTGATTAATGAAACAACATGTACTAGAAAGAACAAGGGGTCATAAAAAGCTGGTTTTTAACAGCCTAAGTACCTTTTGCATCTTGAAGTCTTTTATCACCTTGTAAATCACCCCCGGGAGAAATAACCCAAACGAAACCAGGCAGATTCCATTACCAGCCTGTCTACCTTGGGACTTGGCTCTAGTTCCTCAAACATATTATCTTTGCTAACACTCTGTGGTGCCTTGCCTTTATTATGGAGAAAGGAGGGTGGCGTCTGTGTGGTGGCCCTGCTTTTAGTAAAAGTCTGAGAACAAAAGTACCCACTCAAGAGGCATCTTCCTTTCCCTTGATGTCTCTGTTCTGCAGTCAGTCAAGCATGCCTCCGTTGGTAGAAATTAATAACCATGGGTATCAGCTAGCTGGGATCCCCCCAGATCTCATAGCATGCAGCAACAGACATTAGTATCTCCCAGGCTGGCTGCAGTGGAGTTCAGATCTGTTTCATATGCCTTTCATTTCCAGGGCCCAGATGGAAGAGCAGTAGCACAGGAGCATACTTTCCTCTTGGTGCGGGAAAAGAACACGGGAAGGTGAGTCAAACCGCAAGAGGACATTTGAAGCCTCTGTGCAGACGTGGTATACTTTAAGTTGGCTCACGTGCCATTGGCCAAAGCAAGTCATATGGCTAAGCTCAGTGGAGGGAAGAAGTGTTTTCGCACACAGTAAATCCTGGTCAGGATGAAGAGGAAAGAAGTGAGAGCAAATCATCCCATTGATTATATTGTGGATTAAGAAGGTAGGTTTATCAAACAGGCACCTGGCTGGAGAGCCTGGATCCCAACTGATGATCTCTGAGGTAAAAGTGGGTGTTCTAGTCTGAGGAGATAGATGCTTTGCATGTGGTATATCTTACTAAGGTCTCAGGAAAGAGCACTGACTTTCAGAATTTGACTCACTTAGACTTATAGCCTTATCCTTAAGCAAATTTTTGGCAAAATAGCTATTGATGCCAGGAACTCTGCTAATCAGGTTGCACACATGATTTAATTTAGTTCTTAAAATAGCCATGTGAGGTGATTGTTACTATCCCTGTTTTTCGTGTGGAGGAACTGAAGCTTAGAGGCCAAGTTTCACAAAAAGTCATCATGCTAGGAAATCCAGAGCTGGGATTTGAACCAATGTCTGCCAGACTGCAAATTACAGTGCCATGTTGGAAGTAGTTCTCAGGCTTAAACTTATTGAGAAACTAACACACAAAATAAACGTAAATTTTTGTCTCATATTTATATCCTTTGTGTCAATGATTCCACTTCAAGAGATTTATTTTAAGGAAGAAACATTAGATATAAATAAAGATATTCTAAGAGTGAACATTAATGTAAACTATGGATTTTGAGTGATAATGATGTATCAGTGTAGGTTCATGGATTGTAACAAATGTACCACTGCAGTGTGGGATATTGGTAGTGGGGAAGGCTGTCCTTGTGTGGGGTCAGAGGGCATATGGGGACTATCTGTACTTTCAAGTCATTTTGCTGTGAACCTAAAAGTACTCAAAAAA
>NW_011888889.1:1295474-1300228 GCF_000151845.1 Pteropus vampyrus | reverse complement strand
AAAAAAAAAATTCGTAAGTCTCAGGTATTAATGCAAAATAGATAGAACCAAAGAGGACAGAGGATGCGAAGAGTGTGAACACTAAGAATTCACCTGCAAGGGAGCATGTGGAATTTAATGCCACTTCAGGGCAATAAAAATGAAATGTCCCACCATCTTAAAGGTTTGGGACTTCTAATAGAATAAGCATTTGATTAATGAAACAACATGTACTAGAAAGAACAAGGGGTCATAAAAAGCTGGTTTTTAACAGCCTAAGTACCTTTTGCATCTTGAAGTCTTTTATCACCTTGTAAATCACCCCCGGGAGAAATAACCCAAACGAAACCAGGCAGATTCCATTACCAGCCTGTCTACCTTGGGACTTGGCTCTAGTTCCTCAAACATATTATCTTTGCTAACACTCTGTGGTGCCTTGCCTTTATTATGGAGAAAGGAGGGTGGCGTCTGTGTGGTGGCCCTGCTTTTAGTAAAAGTCTGAGAACAAAAGTACCCACTCAAGAGGCATCTTCCTTTCCCTTGATGTCTCTGTTCTGCAGTCAGTCAAGCATGCCTCCGTTGGTAGAAATTAATAACCATGGGTATCAGCTAGCTGGGATCCCCCCAGATCTCATAGCATGCAGCAACAGACATTAGTATCTCCCAGGCTGGCTGCAGTGGAGTTCAGATCTGTTTCATATGCCTTTCATTTCCAGGGCCCAGATGGAAGAGCAGTAGCACAGGAGCATACTTTCCTCTTGGTGCGGGAAAAGAACACGGGAAGGTGAGTCAAACCGCAAGAGGACATTTGAAGCCTCTGTGCAGACGTGGTATACTTTAAGTTGGCTCACGTGCCATTGGCCAAAGCAAGTCATATGGCTAAGCTCAGTGGAGGGAAGAAGTGTTTTCGCACACAGTAAATCCTGGTCAGGATGAAGAGGAAAGAAGTGAGAGCAAATCATCCCATTGATTATATTGTGGATTAAGAAGGTAGGTTTATCAAACAGGCACCTGGCTGGAGAGCCTGGATCCCAACTGATGATCTCTGAGGTAAAAGTGGGTGTTCTAGTCTGAGGAGATAGATGCTTTGCATGTGGTATATCTTACTAAGGTCTCAGGAAAGAGCACTGACTTTCAGAATTTGACTCACTTAGACTTATAGCCTTATCCTTAAGCAAATTTTTGGCAAAATAGCTATTGATGCCAGGAACTCTGCTAATCAGGTTGCACACATGATTTAATTTAGTTCTTAAAATAGCCATGTGAGGTGATTGTTACTATCCCTGTTTTTCGTGTGGAGGAACTGAAGCTTAGAGGCCAAGTTTCACAAAAAGTCATCATGCTAGGAAATCCAGAGCTGGGATTTGAACCAATGTCTGCCAGACTGCAAATTACAGTGCCATGTTGGAAGTAGTTCTCAGGCTTAAACTTATTGAGAAACTAACACACAAAATAAACGTAAATTTTTGTCTCATATTTATATCCTTTGTGTCAATGATTCCACTTCAAGAGATTTATTTTAAGGAAGAAACATTAGATATAAATAAAGATATTCTAAGAGTGAACATTAATGTAAACTATGGATTTTGAGTGATAATGATGTATCAGTGTAGGTTCATGGATTGTAACAAATGTACCACTGCAGTGTGGGATATTGGTAGTGGGGAAGGCTGTCCTTGTGTGGGGTCAGAGGGCATATGGGGACTATCTGTACTTTCAAGTCATTTTGCTGTGAACCTAAAAGTACTCAAAAAATAAAGCTAATTCATTTTTTTTAAAGTAGAATGCCACAGAACATAAAAAAAGATATTCGTATAAGGATCCTCATGGCAGTGCTATTTGTAATGAAGAAAAATTGAAAATAATGTAAATTATTAAGCATAAGGGATTTGTTAAGTCACATGTAGGTAGCCCTAAAATTACTATTTAGAAAAACATTTAATGACATTGAAAGTATGCACAGTGAGGAGATTATAAACAGTATGCACAGTGCAAACCCAAATTTGTAGAAAGAATGCTCAAATATGAATAGTAAATAATCCTGAGAAATATGCCTTTAGATGCCTCACCTTCACACAGCCACCAAATTTGTCAAGTGAACATATTTTGCTTTTGTAACTAGGGACTGTATCCTCTTAGCAGGCCATACTCCCCTAATGGACTTACAGCCAGACTCAAGCTGAGAAAATCTTGCATATATTTGCAGCCTGTGGGTACTATAAGGCACATTGAGCTCCAACAGCAGTGCCTTCTCTAGGCCCCAGTTTGGGACTCAGGGGTAATAGATGAGGAAGAAGCAAATGGTCTTGTGGGAATTGTCTTTATGCTAGAAGGACAATTATTACTTGTACTTTCTTCATAGATTAGACATATTTTATTATTATCATTTTTTTACTGAGGTAAATTGCACATAACAAAAACTTTATTAACCATTTTTAAGTGTACAGTCGAGTGGTATTAAGTATATACGTTCATATTGTTGTGTAACCATCTCCAAACACACTTTATTTTAAAGCTTATTGTTTATACTGCTTGTAGAAAATTTAGAAAACAGAAATTTTTGATGATAAAAATAATCTGTAGTCTCATCTCTTAGACATATATTTTTAAAATTTGAATTTATGTTTTGTGTGTATAGATATGTACATATATATAGCTATGTATACGCATACATACCTATGTATGTATACACATGACATTGAGCACAGATTAATTACGGTGAATGTATAATTTTATAGAGCCTTCCTCTCAGTTGCCCCTGTTTTGGATGAAAACTTAGATGAGGCAACTGGAACATAATTATACCTTAAGATACTGTGGTACTTAGCATAACACTTATAACTGTTTTTGATTTTAAATGGTAAGAGTCTTTTAAAAAAAGACACTATGGGTCAAAGAAAAACACTGGTGTGGGGATTAAGTATCTAGTGTGTTTTTCAAAACATGATAACAAACATAACAAAACAAAACAACAAGCCCAACCACAAAATCTTGAACACCGTGCCTCATTTATGTTTATGAGGAAAGGGAATATCTTTCTCAGAAGTAAGTTCTTCTTAAGGCAGAATAGACAGAGAGCAAAAACTATGACTATTGACTATTTGTCAATGTTAAAAATTTCTTTAGCTGGATAAGAGACCCCCAGGCTCTGCATTAATAATTGTACTTATGAGAACTAACATTTATTGGGTATATACTATGTATATCAAGCATTTTTCTATCCAAAGCATATTTTGGGGCAATTTTACATTAACTAGCATGTTCATTTTGTTGCTCTAATTAGTTCAAGTTTGCTTGAAAACATTGGATGGTTCTAGATCTTGTTTTTCTTTTTCTATTGAAAGAGTATTTTATAGCTTAATTTGATCTACTGGGGTTAAAAAATATACCATGACCTATTGGATGTTCCTAAAGTCATCTAGGCTTTATTATTATAATTTTTCTTATGTAAGATGGTAATGCACAGTTTATTTTTACCCCAGGACTCAAATTACTTTCAATGAGCAATTTAGGGCACCATTAGAATGAAACAAGAATTTAACTTACAGTGAGTAGATAATAACTGATCTCTAGAATGCTTGCAAACAGCTATTAACTTTTTAATACAATGCTGAAAGCTTTGCCAAACTAATAAGTAACTGCATTTATGTAAATATTCTATGGGCTGACCTGTTTACAATTCTTGAGGATATAAAACTATCGTTTTATTTAAACCTCTAAAGTTTTGGGGAAATGTCTATTGTCCAAATATTATAGATCTATAAAGTACAAAAAGAGACAAAAAGAATTTGACAAAGCTTTTAGAATGAGGTTCCGACAGTTACGTTTTATATTAATCAGAGTCAGAGCCATCAAATCCAAACATAATGCAATTTAGTTGCTCTTTGCAAGAAAGTTTAATAAAGATAGAAAATTATCAAGGAATCAAAATATTTGAGAAAAAGATTTGTCCTCAATTTACAGATGAGACACTAGAGGCTCAGAGAAGTGCAGAGCTTTGTTGAGAGCACAATGGGTGTCATTCCATTGACTTTTGACACTTAGAACAGCATTGTTTTTTAATATTCACTAGGAAGTTATTTGTAGGAGAAATTTTGAATTTTTTCATAAAGATCACAGCTCTTCAATACTCACCTTTATTGAAAATGACTTTATTTGGAGAATCCATTAAGTTTCATGAAAATGAAACTGGGGATCTTTGGAATTAATGTTCCATTAATTAGTTAACTGCACCAAGTGCTCACCTTGCACAGGTAAGGCCTCTACAAGTAAATGAGGGGGTAGGGAGAGTGCAGTATTAAGAAAGAACAAGCATTATTCTCAAGGGAAAGTGAGAGGATCTGTTGCTTTTGCCTAAAGTAAAATAGATTTTGTTAGTAACTGTACTCACAGCATGAAGAATAGCATAAAAAGATAATAGCTCCATTTACTGATGGATAATGGCTCTTCACTAATCCATATGTTCCCTATTCTAACTGATTGTGTACCATATAATCGATGTGCAATATCATTAGCCACCTCACTTTTTAAACTTAGAAGTGAAAGTCATGACTTCAGTCCTCATCATATTTCTCCTCATTTTTCTTGTCTTTGGTAATGAAAAAGTGTGCAACTTCGGAAAAAGAAATGTCCAAAGCGAGTAGTTGATATCACTGAGCATTTTTCAGCTATCGGGTTTCATCTTCTCAATAGAGAACACATGAGTGATATGGATGTGACTCATATATAATGCCCTTTTTTCCTGTTATGTAAACATTCCAAAAAGGGGGAAAAAA
>NW_011888889.1:1229921-1295424 GCF_000151845.1 Pteropus vampyrus | reverse complement strand
TAAGGCCTCTACAAGTAAATGAGGGGGTAGGGAGAGTGCAGTATTAAGAAAGAACAAGCATTATTCTCAAGGGAAAGTGAGAGGATCTGTTGCTTTTGCCTAAAGTAAAATAGATTTTGTTAGTAACTGTACTCACAGCATGAAGAATAGCATAAAAAGATAATAGCTCCATTTACTGATGGATAATGGCTCTTCACTAATCCATATGTTCCCTATTCTAACTGATTGTGTACCATATAATCGATGTGCAATATCATTAGCCACCTCACTTTTTAAACTTAGAAGTGAAAGTCATGACTTCAGTCCTCATCATATTTCTCCTCATTTTTCTTGTCTTTGGTAATGAAAAAGTGTGCAACTTCGGAAAAAGAAATGTCCAAAGCGAGTAGTTGATATCACTGAGCATTTTTCAGCTATCGGGTTTCATCTTCTCAATAGAGAACACATGAGTGATATGGATGTGACTCATATATAATGCCCTTTTTTCCTGTTATGTAAACATTCCAAAAAGGGGGAAAAAAACATTAAAAATGGAACCCATGAAAGACGCATCATTATGAATTATGATTTAGTGGCAAAATCACTGCGGGAGAAAGAGAACCTGTCTCTCTTACCCTGATGGTGCTTGCGATAAAATACAGGAGGATGTGGCACCACTCTCCTTGATAAATTGAACACTAGAAAAGCCATGAATGTGAAATTATCTAGCACATGATAAATCTGCAGTAATAAATAAAAATCCAATAGTCAGAAGAAGTTAGGAACTGTGTGAAGTTAACTTTGCTTCAAACTCTGCCTCTCTAACTTTCAGCAGGATTCCTGGCTTTCTGAGGACTCTGTAATTAGCTTCTCTAGTTCATGATCAGTACTACAAAACTTCTTGCCTGGAAATAAAAAGTTGTGGACCACGCAAATTTCAGTTTTAAAAATATGCCCAAAGTTAAAGAACTAGAAATTAGTAGTTGATAGATGGTCATGCGGATGGGGAGCACGGCCTAGGGAATGCAGTTAGCATTAATATATTGGCTAGGTGGAAAACCAGAGGAGAGAAGGAGCAATTAGGGGGACCGTTTTATAAACTATATAATGTCTAACCAATGTACTGTATACTTGAAAGTAATAATAAAATAAAATTTAAAAAATGCAGTATTATACAAGTAATAAACACTTTAATAAAACATTGAAGATCTTGATAAACATAGGAATTGAGAAAGATCTTTGCCTTATAGTCTGGGATTATGGAATCAATGGTTTGTCATAGAGAGTACAAATGCAAGACTGTTCTGGGGATTTTTAACATGTATTTGTTATTTTCTTTGAATAAAGAATTAAGAATCAAAAAAATATATATCATTTAGCAAAAAAAGCAAATGAAGTACTAATACACGTTACAACATGGATGAACCTTGAAAACACCATGTTAAGTGAAATAACCCAGTCATTAAGGACCACATATTGTACAATTCTATTTATATGAAATATCCAGGGTAGGCAAATCTACAGAGTCAGAAAGCAGATTAGCAATTCCTTAGGACCAGTGGTAGGGAGCTGGAGAGGAAGAAAAAAATGAAGAGATTGAAAAGTAATGACTTAGGGCACAGAATTTCTTTTTGGGTTAATGAAAATGTTCTAAAATTGATCATTGATGGATGCACAATTCTGTGAATACATTTACAATTATTACATTGTATGTTTTAAGTGGGTAAATTGTACAGTATGTGAATTATATCTCAATAAAGCTGTTCAAAAACAAACAAAAAAATATGTGCCTAAAGGATTTGTCAAGATATATGTAGAGTCAGTGTTGAGAATTTGTTGTTACTTTCAAATTAATGGGGTGCTATAGTCTTCTAACTGACATTCTGAGAGGCTCTTATACTATATCTTGTAGTAGGCACAGGATATCTTTTATACATGCTTTCAATGTGCCTCTGCAAAACCTGCTTTGGCCTTCAGACAAAAATGAATATCACTTTAAAATAATCGGCAAAATTCTAGAAAGCATCATCAGAAACCCCAAATCCCCCTTTATAAATAAGCTTATCAACAAAGAAAGATATATGAAATGGCCCCAAGACTAGCAGATCGTTAATGTTTTCTTACAATAACAAATGGAGAATTTAAATTCATTTAAATTAATTTTAATAATTTTTAACAAACTCCAGGATTCAGAAATTTGTTCATAATATTTTCTCATTGCTGAAAACATAACTCTCTTGTAGATTGAAATGAGTAGAAGTAAAGTGGTAATTTCGTCTTGTTATTAAAGGATTTCCAATGCCTCAGTAGGTTGTTGAATGGACAGATCAGTACCAAATTGCTTCATATTTACCTTTGACTTTCCAAAGGTTGGGTCAGTAAGAGTGGCTAGGCCTGTAGGTAAAGCACACCAGATATGAGAAAAGGGCCATGAAAGTTCAGCAAATAAGTTGGAGAAATAAAGTACTGGTATTATATTAAAGATAAACTTTATATTTATTTAAAATCTTGCTCTACATCATGTTATTCAACATAGTTACAAAATAAGAAATTGCTATTTTTCGTAGCTAGGTAATTCCAAATTCCTCTTCTATGGGTCTCTTTTACCCCCTCCTCATTGTCCCCTGACTTTAATCTTTGGTAATGGACCACAACAGAAGTGAACACACTTAGTCATTTATTTCCATCCCTTCTTTTTACCCCTGCAGAATCTGAGCCTGTGTACTGTTCTTCTTGTCACAGGTGCAGGATATGACAGAGTGAAAAAATATAAGGAAGTTGGGTTCCTTTGATTTTATTTCTAAATATCTATGAGGTTAGAGAACCAGAGAGGACTCCTGGAAGCACAGAGAAGAAAGGGATTATTTTTCTCTCATCCTCAACACTAGAAAAGTCTCAGTGGATGAGGTAGAGTGGGCTACTGTTAAAAGTTAGCTCTAGAGAGAGGAGGCTTACTCTCTGTCTCCCAGGTATAGTTCTGGGTTGTCTGCAAACCCTAAGAAAGCTTTGTGGGATTTAAGAGCAGAGAGAACCAATATGTGGAGAGAGCAATGAAAAGGTGTTAGAAAGGAGGTGGCTGTAGAATGAGTCTGGGCAGATAATGTTATAGGCAGAGTCACAAAATTTCCCATGATATTGGGTGGCATAGAAATATAAGATCAGATCCTTTGTCTTCATCTATGGCACAGAAGTCATTAAGAGATCCATCAACCAAAAGGAGAAACATGGACAGAAATGTGTGACTAGTGGTGACAAGCATATATGGGTGAGGATGGAGTTCCCCAGCATGATGACAAACATCTCATCTGATGCTGGACTATACAGATGATATCTAGGACCACATATTTCCCCTATACCACGACTCCGTGGAGCTTAGAAACAATTTCCAGAAAAGAGAAAGAAGCAAATTAATTAATACTATTTTTTTCTTCATTCCAATAGAATTAGTTCAAAAAGAATTTAAAAATGAAAAAAATTACTCTTTCCCACATTAGTTTGAATTTATGTTTGCCACATATATATATTCTGACTTTCAATAAGGAGCTTAATTCCTTAGGGCCTATCAGTGCACATATCTAATTGCTTATTTGGGAGGCTACATGGGACACTGGAAAGAGGTTAGATAAGGGAAGCAGGAAAGAATATCTAGTCCCTGTTCTGTTTCTTCTCCCCTCTTGGCTTCAGTTTTCTCATGTGCAAAATAAAAGAGTTGGATGGAATGATCTCCAAGGACCCTTACAGCTCTGATGATGTGATTCTGAGTCTATACTATGCTATTTACCAAATCGTTCGTTAGTGGTACTAAATTCAATGTTCCACATAAACCCTTATCTAGGAACTTGGAACTTACGTGGTCAATGAATGTTAATTCCTGGCACTTTTCCAGCTCCATAGCATTTTTCTAATGACCACTTTCAAATTCAAAGGTGATTCCTAAGACCTAATTCACACGAAGGGCCATAAATTATTTTCTCTTTTCTCCAAGTTGCAAGTTCAGGTGCCTTTCTGGAGAAGCTTCGCAATGGGCCGATTTGTCAGCATATTTGTTTCCAAGGATGCCTCTTCTGCAGTTCTTTCATCTATGGTTGAAATCCTTCTCTCTGTGTGCTGAACAGGAGTGTGGTGGTTGTCAGGGCTTAAGTGGTGGCTGAGAAGGTCTGCTTTCTCACTGGTGATACATGAAGAGAAGATTAATAATGGACTCAGTGTGGCACTTGGTTGGATGCGTGACTAGGCTGAGACAGGGCCTTTGGCAATTCTGTTGAGATCGATCCACCTCTCCTTCTATTGGGCTCTTTATTTGGGCATGCAGACCCTTGGATGAGTGTATCATTCCAACAGGACCTATGCAATAGTTGAAACGGGTGAGTTCACAAAGATATAGGGAAATGTGGAATCATCCCAGAGTCTGTGGATCTTTTTAAAACAGTCTTTGCAGGCGCTGTAGTGCATCAACAAGGGATGTGGGATTTTCACTTTGGCTCTTTTCCCTCAGGGATGCCTGCCTCTGTCTGTATGTTTAAACCTTTCCCTGTTAGAAGACTTCAGCTGACTAGTCCCCAAGGAGATACCATTTTTATTAGGATATACCTTTTATATAGCTGGCTGAGAGGGAACAATAATTTTTGTATGGCTGTCTCAATATCCAGTCACTTATTGTCTCACATTTCTCCTTATCCCTGCTTCTTCCACCTGGTTCTGAAGGTTAAGGCCTCTCATTAGTCTCTTATCACCCACTTCTTAACCTCCTTCTGGTCCTTTACCCCTGTAACTGGGCTAGAGTACATACATATGGGCTCATAAAGATCGTGTTTGAGTTTGGCTCTTCACTTCTTTGACTCAAAATGCCTCAACTAGGAGGCTCAGCTAGTTTTTCTCCAAGCCTGGTCTGCAGATCACCTGCATCATAACAAACCTGGGGTGCCTGTGAAATACAAATTTGGAGGATTTCACTCCAGATCTCATGATTCAAAATCTTTAGTGGGAGTTCCTAGAATCTGCATTTTAAACAAACACCCTGATGCTTCTTTAGAACATTTAAGTTTAAGAGACACCACTTACTTCTACTCTGAAATTTTCCCTCTAGTAGCCACCTCGGCTCGTTCATGCTTCTCTTTTTCAGAAGGGCCTTTTATTTTTTCACCATGAGAAGAAGCTGGGGTGGATTTGCAGAGTATTTCACATGCCTCACTCCAGGAGGTGCATATCAGTAAGTAAGTACATTATTGTAATTTTACTGCACCCAACTGTGGCCATGAGCTTAACATGTCAGAGCATGCAGTTTCTTCCAGTTGTCATCAAAGTGCATACCTATGCTTCCATCCTAGTGACTGTAGCATCTTCTGTGTCTTTTAACTTGTTACTTGCTAACAACTAACAGCCACATGGGGAAATGATTGCCAGCAAGTGCTGTGAGTACCACACTTGTACCTTTTTGAGAGAGTGGGCTGTTTTGTAGTTTGTGTCAGCCCACCTGCTACATTTGCTGGCTAAGTTTTTTTTGTTGATGGTCTGAGTAGCTCCATCTTGTCCTCTTCTCTCTTAGCACTTCCTAATCACACCACATGACCTGAAGTTTCACTCATTGTATTCCAATGCCATTATTGTTTGTAGTTGCCACCTCAGCTCCCCATATGGTACTTACTTCAGTCTCCTGCTATTGTTTGTCCTTGGTAAATATCCCAGCCAGTGAGGCATTTCCAGCTCTGAGCTAGTGGATTTAGAATTCTATGACATTACTGGCAATAACCCTTAGATACTGCAAGTCCACGGGTCCCTGTTGGTGGTCTGGTCAAAACTTTCCTCAGGAAAACATATTAAAAAGCATAGGCAGCATCTTCTCCACTCTCTGCTTTAGAGCTCGGTGCTTAGTAAGCCCGTATTAACGATGTATGGTCACTGTTCCAGCACGCTGGCATCCAGCCCGCTGGTTTTGGTGCACAGAGTCCAGGGCTGAGTCAAGCACAATGGCCAAACTGCAGAGCAAGAAACTGGTGTTCTAAGATGAACATGCGACAGACGGGGACACCTGTGTGACCGGGAACCAGGAGCTCACCTGCCTCTCTCCATTCCAGCTACTTCCAGCCTCAGTCCAATTCATCACCGCCAACACACACACACACACACACACAATTTTAACTATATCCCTAACGTGGGGGATCAAAAAGCATGAGATTTTAGAATCTGTGGAAATCTCTGGGTAATAAGTAGAGCATATGTTCTGCCAGTAACTATTCTACAATCGACGTCCTGTCCTTCTGCACAACTGGCAACTCAGCCACCACGCCCAGTCCACTCAGAGCGACGTTCATCCCCGCTGCCACCGCCACCCCACCCCATTTCTGTCTGCCGACTCATGTTTCTTTAAAAACAAACAAACAACAAAAACATAGATATGATTATAAAGAAAATAAGTTATGTTCAATATATTTATCAGAACACTCAAACATGTTGTGATATAGTGATGTCTGTGCCTCTTTACTAATGCATTAAATAACAAGAAATAGCTGTGAGTTTGATGATTACTGTAAATTTGAAGAGCTGGTGAACATACATATTTTGAGATATTTGTAACAGCTGTACTGCAATGTGAAAATATCTGTAATTTATATTGGAACAAAATCATAAGTATTGCTAATAGTACTGTGGTTTACCACACATGTTTATAATTGGAGCAAATGCTATGACTTTTGGTTATTTTAGAGAAATAAAGATCCCTTTTCCCATTTGTGTTCATGGTCCCCCTAAATGAATTCTAAGAACACTTGATTGAGTTTTATCTCCCAATTTACCAGGAAACAAAGACCCAGAGATACAAAAGGAATTACCAAGATCACACAATTCATTGTTGGCCAAGTGGGATTCAATCTTAGATCCCCTTGATCTGTTTCTCTTTTTTCTGTGCTTCACTGCTTCTGTTTACTGAACTGCAAGATGCCTTTATTGATGATTCTGCTTTATGATTCTCCCATAGTTCTATTTCCTTTGTGTTACATTTGATTCTAGCAATTCCTTACAATTCTCCTTCTCTGAGGTGCTTTAATTTTGTCTGAATATTACTGGTGTGTGGATGCATGCTCAGTTTTTTTCCTTTCCTAACATATGATGGCAAATTTCCTAATACTTTTTCATTGTTATTAATCAAAATATCATGCTCTTATTTATGTAGAGGGAATTTAACAGAATCATAACAACTAGTTGGTGTGAAGAGTGTTTTTCTTTTGGACAGTGTGGATTTAGTGTTTGTTAGATTGTACCTTATAATTTGAACAAAATGTGAAACCTAGAGAGAGACCAGCAGAGATTAACCATGTTAATAAAGCCAAATGAGGAAAGGAATTGTCTTGTCTTGTCTAAGAAGAGAGTCTTTGGGAGACTAGAGATGAAGTACAATATACTTTGCATAATGGATCTCAATCTCTCAGAGACTCTATTTAGATGTAGTTTTCCCTAGAAGCAGAATAGATTATCAAGGACCAACCATATTCTATATCACTGGGTTTTATACATTTAAATTTCTATATCACTGGGTTTTATACATTTAAAAACAGTCACTTTGCTGTTTTTGAAATATTGTCTACATTGAGTTAAAGATAATTTTATATTAATCTTTAGATCTTGTGTTGTTATTTAATTTTTCTTCCATATATCTTTATCTCCTCAATTAAGCCACATGCTTTTTGAGGTTAGGGACCTGGTATTATATATTTTATTTCTTTGCATTTTTCGCAGCTCTTAAAAAGACATTTGGCTATAAGTGTGTCTCTCCAGTATAGTGGAAAGATCATCAGCTTTCTACCCTGGTAGACCAGAGTATGAATATAGCTTCACTCTTTATTTTGGCCCAGTAGTAACTCAACAATGCCTCCATTTTCTTACCTAATAATACTTACCTATGCAGAGAGTTGTTTAGTGAGGTAATACTATGCCGAAGGTGGTTAGGACGGTAACCAGCACATAGTCGAGGTTTGAAAAGACTCATTATTGTTATTCAATAACTATTTGTTTGATTTGTTGTTTCTTATCTGCTAGTGTCCACGGTGTCCCTTTTGTAGTTTTAATTATAGTAGTCGTAGAAAATTAGCGCTAAATAAGCTGAAGCTTGTGGGCTGGAGCAGCACGGGGTTCACTCATACATTTTCATAGCTATTTATTGTAGATATGTGATGTCTATTTGTCTTCTTCCTCTTTCAAAGAATTAATCCAATTGAACATAAGCCATGTTTTTTCCTGTTTTTACAGCCCTATTTACTAGTCAGTGAAATTGTTTATGCTTTCAAAAGGACTAAAAAGAGAAATTATTTCAAAAGGGAGAACATTGTATTGGTATTTTGGGAAGCTAATATATAATACTTTTTTTTTTTTGTTCTTCTGGAGTTCAGAATATATTGAGAGAGAGGATCTCGAAGATAGATGAATGGAGACCAAAATTTCAAAATATGTTATACATTAAAAAAATTTTAATGATGTTGGGAAATGACTTTAGCTATGTGGTCTAATACTTCCCCTAAACTGAACTTCGCTTCTCCAAACCAAACAGAACACGACTGGAGGGTCTCCTGTATGTGCAGACAGAGCCTGCCCTGATGCATCATCTGTAGGCTTGTGTAACAGAAAAAAAGAGAGGAAGGTACTCTGCTGAGCACACTTTTTTTCTCCCAAACTCAATAGTGAGATCACCCACTTCTTTTCATAGAGGAAGGAATAATGAAAGAGGCAGAGAAGGGCTATGAGTTCTTCTATCTGAGTTGTCCTAAAAATGTGGTCCTAGGGCCAGAAACATCAGCATTTCCTGGGGACTGTGACAATGTAGATTCTAAGACCTTCTGACTGCAGTATCAGTGTTTTAACAAGCCCTCTGGGCAATTCTGATTTTGGCTTAAGTTCGAGGACTGTTCTTACTCAGTGGTCCTCAACTCTAGTTGCATGTTAGTATCTTTGGAGAAGATTTTGAAAATTATCCATGTTTGAGCCCCCCAAAGCAAACAAACAAACAAAACCCTTATAAATCAGGATTCCTTAAGGTGGGGCCTTAGGGACTGGTATGTTTTGAAAGATCCTCAGATGATTCTGATGTGCAGTCAGGCCCCAGAGCTACTGCACAGTCTAGCTCCCTCCTGTTCACATGGAACTAGGAATCCTGGGAAAGGACACAATGGACAAATGCTGGTTGTGACTTTAAACTTTCAGTCCTCTCACCTGGGTGTTTTCTTTCTTTCCATCTCAGGCATAGCATTGTAAGCATTACAAACTCACCTAAGATGTAGCTCTTGACTACATTGTGGTGACTAAGAGCCTTATGGGGTGGCGAGCTCCTTAGGCAAAGGAAACTCAATGATTTGTAATGGTACCTGGCCAAATATCACCGACACCTCTAAACGCGTCACTTAAAATGCAGACTACTTTGTTTTAAGGCTTAGCAAATCTAAAATTGGCAGAAACTACCTAATGTGTTTTAACATGAATATTTCTTACGTCTTTGAAAGGAATCCAAACTCAAGACTTGGTTAGCGCTTGATGTTATGCTTCAGAGGGCCAGTGAAAAGTAGAAAAGAAACCAAAACATCTAAGTTTGTAGGATGGCTATATATTTGGAAGAACAAAAGTTCTTGTTGAAGATGGTTTCTGTTGGCAGCGCACCGAGTACACATTACTCCAGGGGCAATGTGGCACACTTTATGGGGGTCTTTTTAAATCCGTTATTATATGCAGGTTAAATTCCTGGGCGGTTTTCTCCCGACAAAATTCTGTTGTCATTCAGTACATTGCTTCACGTGGGATGATTAGTAAGTGAGGTCATATGAATTAGATAATCAGCTCTGTACGTCCCATCATTATGCTGGAGACCCACCAGGCACATTGTCTGTGCCTTCTGCGTGGGGCCGCCTCTCAAAGAGCACTGTCCGATAGAAATATGTGAGCTGCAAGTGTGAGCTCTGTGTAATTTAAAATTTTCCAATAGTGTCTTAAAATAAGTAAAAAGAACATGTGCAATTAATTTTAATAATGTATTTTATTTAACCCAATGCATTGAAAATATTTTTATTTCAACATGTAAGCATCATAAAAATTTTATACTGAAATCAGTACAAAAATATTTTTTTTTGTATCAAATCTTCGAAATCCAGTGTATGTTTTACACATACAGCACACGCCAGTTTGAACTGGACACATTTCAAGTGTTCCATGGCCTCTGTAGGCTAGTGACTGTTATATTGGATAGGGAGTTCCAAAATCTGGGTCAGTCATCAAGTTTGCCTCTCACCTTTCTTATAATTTACTCCTCTAGCAATTGATTTATTTCTAAAAAGTAATGTCTCACCTTAATATCTTTTATTTATAATTAGGAGAATATCACTAATGGTTGTTTTCATTAGAGTTAGAAATTTCTTTTAAAAAAAATCCTACTTTTCGTTTGTGTTTCTTATTTATTTTGGAAAAAAAGCATTTCTATCATAGTAACTTTGCAGTGCCTTTTTTTCAAAATGTCTTTCAGCTTTTCAGACAAGTTTGAGATTACCTGGAAATGCCCACTTGAGAGGAATGTAGGCTAATATTTGAATACACCTAAAAAATTGGTAACCAATAGTCCAGGAATTCTAAAAAACAGGGACTGGAATGACATCCAAGTGTGCAAATAAGGATGAATTGTGAGTAGACAATTTTTGTCATTGTTTCTTGGACCACAGTTCCTTTGCTTTTGTCCATGATACTTAAAATACTGATCAACTGACCATTGCTTGCCCGAAAGAAAACAGAACATCAGCTGGAATTGTTGCAGGAAGGAATGCAGCTACTAAGACATTGTTTGATTTATTATAGCAATACATGTTTAATAATTACTTGTTGAATGTTGATCGATTAATAGGATATTGACTCGAGAATAAGCAAATACATTGCCATCACGAAGAGGCAACTGCAATACTAGAAGTGCCCTCCCGATATGCTTGGTGTAAGTTTTCACACCTGTTTTGACAGCTGATATGGCCTTGGATTTTTTCAGCTGCAATATACTGGATTGAATTGGAGGAATAAACTAAGTGTGTTTCATGCATTCTAAGCTACACAATTTTTTCCTTCACATTTCAGTTTTCTGAAATTAGGATGCATCTTACAATTGATAATAGCTTGATGTTAATTGCAGTGTTTTATTTAAAATGTTTTTTATTTTCCTCTGTGTTATATCAAATAATGATGTATCTTACTCTCTTTGGTGTACTTGATTAGATGAAATACAATTACACGGAACACTGATGATAGGGCATACTTTGTACTAGACTCTATCTAGGCATGATCTTGAACTCATTTTATTTTCACTATAAGTCCCTTTACCGATGAAAAAAATGAAGGTGGAGAAAAGTAAAATAACTCACCATTTTCATACATTTAGAAAATTATGGAATCCAATTCTCTGATGGCAGATGCTACATGTTGAATGCTTTCAGATGTCTGTGCTCTCCTGCCTCCCTATATTTGAACCAGATTCTCTTTATGAAACATGTTTTCACCCTTCTTCTCCACCTTCTAATTCCCTTTGAAATTTGGATAGATGCCACTTACTTAAGGAAGCCATCTCTACATATCCGGAATAGGGACCTATCCTAAATGTTTCCATTGTACCTTGTTCTTACCTCTAAAATGCATTTTGATTTTTTAAAAATTTCTTTTCCACCCCACTGCAACATGCACACTCCCGTATGCTTTAACAGTGGGCAGGTGGTTTGGTATGGAGTCGACCTTCAATATATATATATTTTTGACTGATTTAAAGATTTAACAGCAATTGGGTGTTATGGTTCACCCATGCCTGACTTTTTTTTTTTTTTTTTTAGTTTCTACCACTTTTCTTGAGTTTATAAGTATTTCACTTCCTGTTTCTAATAAGCCACTCTTTGAGGTTGTTCAAATCCACATCATACATTATGATCTTCATTGAATTTTGCTCCTCTGTCCTCTGCCAAGTTCTATGCAAAGACCATGAATATTTTCATACTTCCACAAAAACATCCCTTTATGGATATATAATACACAACCCCATTTTTCAAAGACTTTATTGGATTTTTGATATAATTAAAGACTACTTAATTAAATCAAGTCATTTTTAAGTATTTGGCTTCATATCCAGATTTTTTCTTTCATATTCATAATTAGCTTCTCAGCAGCAAAGCAAAGCATCTTTCAAGCTTTTACCAAACACAGGTAACTCAAAAGTGAACTTACATATCCAAAAGAAATTTTAAAAAGTAAGTTATATTTCTCAATTAAAAAAAGATCAGAAATGTAGCCAAAGATAAGAATTGGATTTTTGGAAATAGTAAATTATAAAAGGGAGGTGGAAGAAGGAATAGAGTGGTAGAAAAGGTGCTGAAAGCACTTTGATGATGACAGTGAAGACTTAGTTTAGTTTTAATTCTTTGGGGGCATTGAGTAAATAATGGCTTCAGATTTGTGGGTCCCAGTATAAGGCTCACCGAGTCAGGGAGAAAAGCCACGTGGAAAAAGGCTTAATTCTTGAGACGTGTAAAAGTTTTCATTTGTTCCAACTTTTAAAAAATGACTCTAAACCATAAGTCAACAAATATAACAACCAGACTTGAATTTTATATTATATAAAATGGTGATGAAAAGAACAGAGGTGTGAAAGGACAAAAGAAATGGAGGAAAAGAGGATAAGAAAAGGAAGGAGGAAGTAGTGAAGACAGATGAATAGAGAGAGACAAAGACAGAGGAAGAGAAAAAGAAAAGTTCAGGAGGAATGATGAGAATAGGTGCAAGAAGGTGATTGAGTGGTCTGTGTATAAAGCGTTAGAAAATAGCCTCAGGTGTTGACTTGGCCTCTGGCCTTCATTTCATTACATATCTTCCCACTATGCTTTGAAATGATTAACTTTTTGGCCTGTATTCATAGATCATTCACTGTTCTTTATTCTTTAACTCAGAGATGCTGCACTGAATGGGATGTCATAAAAATTCCACAGGGTATAAATTACTCATGAACAACAGTATCAGTGATGAGAGCAATATTAATTTGAGGCCCAAATGAAATCAAAGGAAAGGTTAGGTTTACCTGTGTACTAAAGGTTTCCTATTCTGACTCAAAGATTCTAGAGTTGAATTTCGTTGATTATTTGTAAAAGAAGCCATCTATAAATTCAAAACATAACTGAAAAGCATAAATGAAATGATATTTCTACAGACTGCTGCCAGTAAATTCTGAATGAACATCGAGAGAATTAATGTGCTTTCAAAAGTACTCAGTTCACCCTTCACCATCTTTAGGATCAGACCTAAATAGAGGTTATTTCAACTGTGTGACTGCTGTTCATGTTACTTGAGTTAGGCTTCATTGCTAAGTCACTGTCTCTGCCGATTATTTGGGCAGCATACTTTGGAGTGACAGGTTGACTCTAACCCATCTATCATGCTATTGGGCCCAATTTTCCTTTCTGATTTTCTTGGCAGACTTTGGGTTCCCTTAAGGAAACAGTGTGGCACTTGCTGTCCTTGAGAGATTATTAGAGGTGGATAATCAATCTAGTTTCCCCTGAGATATCTGAGGGTATGCCATTTATGTGTTTGAAATTTTTTATTTCCTTGACCTCATGACTTGGTAAAGTAAGATTAAGGTAACAAAAATTAGATGTACAGTGATAAGCTAGAGCTGCTATTTATTTTATAAACATTTGATAAACTCTAAATATATATCCTTATGTATACTAAACATTTATTTATACATAGTCTAAATATATGTTCAAACATATATTCTAAATATGTATACTTCTCATATATATATGTATACATACGTATATACATATATATGTATGTGTGTGTGTGTATATATATATATATATATATATATATATATATATATATATACACACACACACACACACACATATACACTCTCATATAATTTGAAAGCCCTACTGTATACTCAGCTTCCAGTAATTATAAAGTCAGGTAATGCAATGGTTTGAGCATGGCCTCTGGAGTTGCTTAGATAAAGAATGTGAGGCTTAGCGATCTGTTCACAGATGTAGTGCTAGCTGTAATTTTAACAGAGTATCTGGATTCAAAGCTGATATTCTAAAGCACTGTACTATTTCACCTCCACTCATAAACTTATCTACTTTTAAAAACAGATGCTGGAGGTTCCGAAGGCTATGGAAAAGGTTAGAAATATATGTGAAGGATTTAGAATAATGACTATCACAGAGGGGGGCATTCAATATGTGGTAGTTTTCCTTACAATAATTGTTACTTTATTTTTTTCCAGAATGTAGCTGGGGGAAAAAAAGCTTCTGAATGATTAAGTGTATCACACTAAATTGATGGCTTAAAGCTTATGCAGCTATTTTAGCTTCATTTATTCACAATTCTAATACATTTCCTTATTTAGTTTCTAGGTCAACTGATTAGAAGCAACAGATTAGTACAGAAAAGAAAAACTGTTATAGAAAAGTCTGGTGATAAATAATTGTGCGAACTGATAAGTGAAAGCCTGCAAAAGATAAAACTGTAAAATTAGGCACGTAAACTAAAGCATAACAAACATAAACAAAATTAACTTATTGGGGCCATTTAGTTTAAGAGTAAAGTAAAATTATTAATTCAATAAGTCTTGAGGACTACTCTGTCATAACAGTGTGCATTAATCAATTATCTATGACATTTCTTGTGGTGTGGAATATTGTTAATGAATGATTTCTGCTTTTGCATGTGTGAAAAACTGTATTTTACCTTTATTTCTGAAAGGTATTTTCACTGGATAGAAAATTTTAGGTTGATTTTTTTTTGCTTTCAGTACTTTAAAGATTTTGCTCCACGTTTTCTCGCTTGCAGGTTCCAATGAGAGATCTACTGTCATCCTTACCTTTGTTCCCTGTACCTTACGGATAGTGTTTATTGCCCTGCTTTCACATTTACTAATGTCTTCTACTGCAATATCTAATCTGTTGTTATTTCCACCTGGAGTATTTTATCTATATTAGAAAATTGCAGTTTTCATCTCAAGAAGTTCATTTTGAGCTTTTTAAGTATCTCTCATGCCTCAACTTTTAAACATATGGAATACAATGATAACTGTTTTAATGTTATTTTCTGGTAATTCTAATATTTGTGTAAGTTCTGGGTCACTTTAATTGATTGATTTTTTTCTCTTCATTATGAGATGAGTTTTTCTGCTTCTTTTCATGCTGGTGATTTTTGATTGAATGACAGACATTATAATTTTATCTTTTTGGGTACTGAATATTTTTGTATTTTATAAATACTCTCGAGCTTTGTCCTGGGACACAGTTACATTATTTGGAAACAGTTAACACTTTCAGGTCTTGCATTCAATATTTGTTAGGTGAGAACAGAGCAGTATTTAGTCTCAGGCTAATTGACCCCTAATAGTGAGGCAAGACCCTTCTGAGTTCTCAATCTAATAATTCATGAATTATGAATTTTCTATTCTGGCCGATAGAAAAAGACAGTGTCCTCATCCATGTGTGAGTGCTGGGTATTGTTCTCTCTAATTCTTTTGGGTAGTTCTTTTTTCTAAAACAGGTAATTTCCTTATGTGAATACACTAATCAGTATTTTGCTGAATACTCTAGGAGGATGTGATGATTAATTTTATGAGTCAATTTGGCTGGCCCATGGGATGTCCAGATATTTGGTCAAACATTATTCTGGGTACATCTGTGAGGATGTTTCTAAATGAGATTAACATTTGAACTGGTAGATTGAGTAAAGCAGATTGCCCCAGATTGTACATAGGCCTCATCCAATCAGTTGAAGGCCCAAATAGAAAAAAAAGGCTGACCATCCCCTGAGTAAGAGAGAATTCTTACCACCTGACTGCGTCTGCCCTGGAACATCAGCCATTCCTCGGTCTTGAGGCTCCCAGTCTTTGAACTAGAACTATACTATTTATTGGCTTTTTTGATTCTCAGGCCTTAGACTTGCATTGGAACTACACCATTGGCTCTCCCGGGTCTCTAACTTGCTGACTGCAGACCTTGGAACTTGTCAGCCTCCATAATCACATAAGCCAATTCTTTATAATAAATGTATGTATGTTTGTATGTATCTCCTATTGGTTCTATTTCTCTGGAGAACCCTGACTAATGCGGGGGGGTCCTCTCTTGGTGATTATCTTTCCTCCTGTACTTTAGACACTTTGGTCTCCTCACACACTCAGCTCCATGTCCTCAACTCAGGGTGTCTGTTGAGCTTCATCTGAGTTCAACCTCCCTGCATTACACCCTGGAAACTCTCTCACATTAATTAGATGGGCAACTGTTGGGCTCGCCTCATTTGTTTCTCATCTCTCAGGAATTTTTATACTTTGTTAGCTGATTCAGTACCCTAAAAATTACTATTTTATATATATTTTTTTCTGTGTTTTAGTTGTTTCAGGTGGAAAGGTAAATCTACTTTAACTTATCTAAAAGTAAAAATCTTTGGTTAATGGTCTAAATTATAATTAAGATGATCAGGAAAAGCCTAATGTACTTTCTATCAAATACAATATTTATAAAGATAGAATTATGTAGTACAGTTTACAAAAACAACTCAAAGTGTTAGTATATAAAATGGTAAAAACTATCTGGAGATCTTTGGTCTATAGAATAACTTACTCTGAAAGAATTTTGGAGGCAGAGATTGACTATAGAAAAAACACAAGTAGAGTATTTGGAAAGTTAATATGTAGGTGCCTTTGGGGAAAATGCTTTCTGTTAAAAAAAAAAACAAAAACAAAAAAAACAAACCATGGAATTTAGTGGGATGGCTGGGGGCAAGGAAGTATGGCCAGAAAATGAATCACATGGGTGGGCTTAGCCTTTGTGAGTAGGTATATACTGTTCTTCAACCCTTAACTACAGGAGCAGAAAACTCTTGTGAGATCTATTTATAGGCATTTGCTTCTTGAAGCACATACATAGCTACCATGTAGCTTAGTATTTTTTATTTTTTTCTTTTTAAAATGAAGCTTCAAGAATAACTACTGTTGACTTGCATTCTGTAACCTTCACAGATTCCAGACGGGTTTCATCTGTGCCCTTTCTCCCAAAGCTTGTGTGGACATTATTAGCATGTATGTATGTGAAACTAAAGTCAGAGATACTCTTGTTATTTTTTTTAATCCAGTTAATGGAGAAACCAGTATCCATAATCAGGTGGAAGAAGAGAAAATGACTAATGTCTTACAGTCATCCTCAGGATTGAGAAATACTTCCATGGTGTATTTTGGGCATTACAAGCCACTCTAGCTATATCTACCTGACTTCACCACAATCAACTAAATAGTGAACAATTCTGTTATTTTTCATGATGTAAAGGTATCTGATAATACCTGATTTTTAGACATACTTTCAATCCCCTTTTTTCTAGAATAATAGGTACAATGTTTCTGTTAGTACATAAACAAATTAATATGAAATGACTGTATATTTGTGAAGACTACTCTTGGGGAATATTTTATTCACGCTACCTAACAGAGATAATTAGTTCTTTCAATAAATTTGGAATTCTGTGATGACAGGAACTTCATTTTTATTCTTTTATGTATGTAATACAGTGACTGACAATAAATATATATACAGTAGTTCCTCTTATCCATGGAGGATATGTTCCAAGATCTCCGGCAGATGCCTGAAACCAAACCCTATCAATATATGCTATGTTTTTCTCTATACATGCATACCTATGATAAAGTTTAATAAATTAGGCACAGTAAGAGATTAATGACAATGATGAATAATAAAATATTAACAATTATAACAATATCTTGTAATAAAAGTTATGTGAATGTGGTCTCTTTCTCTCTCTCTTTCTCAAAATATCTGATAACCAAATTGATAACCAAGATGGCTACTAGGTGACTAACAGATAGGTAGTATATACAGTGTGAATATGCTGGACAAAGTGATGATGTCCTTTGTGAGACAGAGCTGGACAGCACAATACAATATTTCATTACACTACTCAGAATGACAGATAATTTAAAACTTACGAATTGTTAATTTTTGGAATTTTTCATTTAATATTTTTTGGACTGCTGTTGACTGGGTAACTGAGACCATGGAAAGCAAAACCATTGATAAAGGGGGACTACTGTACAACGAGCAAATGCATTAATGGATTATGGACATACTAAAGCAGTGTATCAATGCTTTTAATGTTTGGAGAAGGTTATTAAGGAGCAGGTCTAGAAACATAATTTTCAAGACCCAGTGAAAAATGAAAATATGAGGTAGCTCGTTCAAAAATTAAGAATTTCAATATGGTGACAGTAGAGCTTTAGATCAAGTGCCAGGCTCTGTGTGACCATACTTATTACACACCATGAAGCCATCCCTATTAAGGACTATAAGAAGTAAAACTCAATTTCAAGTCTATGGAACAAAACAAAACAAACACCACATAGGTTTTTAAGTTGTACATAACTAGAGAGCCTGGTATTTCCTCCAAAGAGTGATAGGTTGATTTGAAAAGAATGATTACTATTCGTTATATACCATTGGTCTAATTAGATTTTCTATACTTAATTTTATTATCATAAAAATGTTAGTAGTTGAAGTCTTAGACTTTTAAAATTAAAAAATAAATGTGGATATTGTGATGACAAGTATTGAGTTTTATATTTGGAGAAATGTTGAAGTAGTACTTCTCTATTGATTGAGTGTTCTGTGGATATTTGAATATCTTGAATTGGTCACATTAGTTTTATACTTCTGTTTTTTGTACTATTAAAGTTGATGCAATAACTTAAAGCCTTAAGCTTAAATGAAATACTGTGGCTCAGACTAACTTAAACACATAAAACTAGGCTCCTTGAATTATCTCACATGACAGATATTTGCTCTGGGGGAGCTAAATAATTTTCTGGGAACACATCTTATCTTTGATTTGTTTGTTCAAAAATAGCACTCATATGGATTATGGTGCCATAAAATTTTTATTTAAAATCTGTAAAAGCCAAAGTAGGACCGTCTACCAAATTGTCAAAATGTGTTTCGGGCTGTCCTCCTCTTTCCATTTTCTTTTCTTCAAGGGATTTAAATACAATTGGGATTATAAAAATCACATTAAGATTAAAAGACTGTAGGATAAGTTTCACCTGGGATGTTTGTTAAAAAAATGCAATTTTTGAGGTTTCATTGCAGATCTACCCAATGAGACTCTACAGGCGAGTGCCTAGAATCTGCATTTTTTATGCTTTCCAGATGTTTCTTATGCACACTAAAGTTTGAAAACCACCGCCTTCAAGTTTTAACTACCACTTAAAAGAACTTTTAATGGATACAGCCATAATATCAATATTATTGATTAATAGAGTCTGCTTTTAATACGTAGTTGCTAAAATACATAGCTGTATGGACTGAAATATACAGATGTGTTGTCTTGCTAAAAAGAGAAAGAAAGTCAAATCTCTGACTGAGTCAAATCTCTGACATATTTTGAGTTCAGCTGTGAAATGTGATGACTTTTAGCTGACTGTAAATGCCAGGCTAAATGTGTGTCTGTGTTCCCTACCCCTCCCTGCTGACACCAATTCACTGTCTTGAGGCTCATCTTTATGCAGGAACTGCTTATCGCTCCCTGCTCCCTGAGTTTCTATAGAAAGACATGGGTTACAAAGTCAAGAGCAGCAGACTTCTCTAGGCTTCTCTTCCAGTCAGTGACATAGAGCTGTATCAGGCAGGGCTCGCCACTGATCTAATTTGATCTTTCCAGGGAGGATTAAAAATATTGTTCTTGCCCGAGTTAGAATATTGCTGCTAAATTTCAATATGTCAGAAGATTTTTCATTTTCTCAGTGCCAGAGCTGGCTAGGATGGTAAGTGACAACACTGCAGTATTTGCATTACCTTTCTTAGCTTGCACATTTTTCAACCATGTCAGAGAAGAAGAGGTGATTTGAAGGAAAATTTACAGAGATTATAAAACGGGCTCCTGGCTCACACTCTGATGGATTGAGAATGAGCTAAAAATTCTGGAAGGGATGAGTAAAGCCTTCTATCGTACACTCGCACCTCACCTGAGTTTGTGATTTTGTATACTGGGTGATGTCACCATTTTGCTTTGAAATTGGAGGCCTCGATTATGAATTTTATAATAGTGTCCAAAAAAGGGGCTTCACTTAGCAGTCAGTGTGTACCGAACTTAAAGATGATTTAATACACATCGTGTCATGTTTGTGAAAACACTTTATACTTCTTGAAATGTTTGCAGACACATTGTTTCATTTAATTCATGCCAAAATCCTATTAGGTATGCAAGGCAGGTACTATTATCTCTGCCTTATGGATAAGGAAATAAGCTAATAATTAGTGAAGCCAGCTTTGGATCCCAAATGTTTAAACTTCAAGTTAACAAAAGAAATCATATCTCTAGAAAGAAAATAGTTGTACATTGTACGTCTAGTTTCCAAAAATGAAAGTGTGATTTTTTTATTGCCTTATATTACTATCGTTTTGCTGTTAGCTATGTGCAGCTCTGAGGAATAAGATGGCGTCACCCGTTCCCACTCTAGGGGCCAGGGTTGAGGGGGTGGGGTGGCACTCTTTCAGAATTTAAAACATGCTTTGGTAATGAGTGTGTCCTGGGGTGCAATATTATTTGTTACAAAATACCTGATCAAATTTAAATAGCCAATCTGCTCCAAAATGCAAAATGATATGCTCTTAGATTTTAAAAAATCTGATCTGCTGATTCATTGGCTAGTATTCCTACTCTTTTCTGTTTACAGCTCTCTGATCAGTGGGTTTGAGAAGAGACCTGAGTACTTTCCCTGTCCGGAAGCATAAGTTACTGACAGTGGTCAGAACTTATTAGGCACTAAAATTCTAATACCTCATGCTTGTGACAAAGATAATAATTGGAGTTGAAAATGCCACAGTATGAATCTATTCTAATGACAAAGATTGTAATGAGAATGGCAAAAGCTGTAGAGGGAACCCATTCTCATTATGTTCTGAAGCCAAATTTCCTGCCTTTAGCATGAATTGTTTTCCTGGGCTCTTTAATCAAGAATGTTCCATTTGAAGGAATATCATAACTAGCAGAAAACAAATATTCCTTTTCTGAACACCTATCTGCTTCCTCATTCAATTAACCAAATTGGAATAAAGAACACTATTTTAGAAGTCTCATTGTAGAAGATGTGTGTGTGTGTGTGTGTGTGTGTGTGTGTGTGTGTATTTGTTGCTAATTAAAAATTAACTGATTTAGAAGATTTGAAGCAAAAATCTTCTCACATTGTCTTCCTCTTATTTACAAAGGACCTGGAGTATATGCTCTCTGCCCAAATCATTTTGCTGTATGGTCATAAAACTTCCAGCTGTGATTAGTGGGAAAGAGTTTAGTAAGTATTGATACAAAAATATCTACTTAGCTTTGTTGTTTTTTGTTGTTAAGACTGCTTCGGGCATTTCAGGTTGCTCTTTTCCTTCTTCAAAAGGATTCACGGTTATTGATAATGCCTGACACTGTTCCAGGCAATAGTAAAGCTTATCACCTTATTTATTTTACTCTCATTGTCATTCGAGATAGTGAATTGGCCAAATGTCCTTTTGAAGCTACCATCATGGCTATGTTTTCCAATTTCTAATGTGATAAAGTGTGATGAAGCAACTAATGAAACCCAATAGGCAATGCCAGACCTAAAGTAATCCTGTCTGTCCCACAACCTCAGAAGTTGACTCTTTGCCATAGTTTTCTGGGCAGATAATGCAATTCAGAGCAGAGTATTCTTTGAAGTTCTTTTGGACATGATGATAATGAAGGATTACAAAGTGAGATCATTGGTATTTCAGAAACTGCAGATACTGATGTTATGAAAGAAATATTTAGTCCAAGCATGGCTAAGAAAACTAAATCTTAATTGGAAGTTTTGGAAATCCCGTCTGATGCAGGATGCCTTTTCTGACATGTAAAATTGGAATATTTCTACTAACCAATTTCCTTGGCTGCTTCTATTCTTCAGTGAATGTGCACTCCTGGTGCATCCTTACTAAAAAGATAGTTAATGTATGTATTTGTTCACGGAACATTCAGCTGTCTGTATAACTTCAGTGTAAGTATTTATTGAGGGTGACAGGCATGGGGGAGGCAGAGGATTGAAGCATGGAAAAGATAACCAGTACCAGTTGAAGTTAGCGTGAGGAAGGGGAATAGGGCTTTGAGCAGAGGATGACAAGTGTGTGCTTAAGAGAAAAGTGTGAACAGAGTGGGAGGAGAGGGTTGTGCATTTGCATAAATTGCCCGGGAGTGGGGAGGGTGATGATGGAAGGCGGGAAGAGTGTGGTATTTGGGTGGAAAATAACAACTTAGAATTGACTCGTCCCCTGTCTACAGAGGAGGGTACTCCCGTTGCCACATCAGTGAGAGTTCACGGAACACATGGTTCTTGAGCAAACCTGTTCACATGGTACAATTTTGTGACTTTTCCTGATTATTGATCTCTAAAGTTCTAAAAGCCAGAAGAGACAGAGGTGTCAGTGGAATCAATATTTCTATTACGGATAAAATCTCAGAAGGAAGGCCTGCATAGATTAATCTGTATACAGCCAAACCCAGACTTAAGAATCTTTTGAAGATAATAGTGGGATTGTGTCTCAAATTTAATTTTAAAGTGTTTTTATTCCACTCGACTTTATATTTGCTCTTTCCTATTTTATCGCTTCTTAAAATGAAATTGGATAATAGTATGTTATAGAATAAAGGAATATTAAAAAATTTGAATTTTTCAACTGCTATCATTTAGAGTGAAATTAAATGACTGCATGATTATTTTGTTAATTACTTCCAAAAACTGTTTTAAAACTCAAAAGTTGTATAAATTATCAAATCTATACTCTGATTATTAATGATTGTCCATCCATACCGTATCCATTGAATCCTATAAATACTTTGCTTTTTTTCAATGGGGGAATGACAAATTAAAAAAAAAAAAAAAAGACTGTTAGGCAGAGAAGAAAGAAATGAGGGAAAAAATAGTAACTGCAATAAATCCACTTTATTCCACTGGATATGTCACCCGAATTAGTTAGGGACTATTAGTATACTAATATGACTGTGATAACATGACACCTTGCACTTAATCCAAACATAAATTATACAAGCATTTTTACTATCACCAATTTTAACTAGTTTGAGATAAAAAGGCTTGAGTAAAGCGAGTTTCTGTGGTTTTTAAGTCTTGAGAGTTGTTATTCCGATTTAATGTAACAACCTTAATTCATCTTTGTTGTTCTTAGTCAACTAGTGGAAAAATAAGTACTCATCTGGAAAGCTTAGGCAAGATATAATTAGAGATATACATAGACTTTTTTAAAATTGAAAATTAGAAAGGTGATTGCTTCTATTAATAAATTTACATTTCATTCATACTAATTGATATTAAATTAACAGAAGAGTGATAAATTTATTAATTTAACCTAGTAGGATAAATGGAGTCTTTCTACTCTGTTCATTCAATTTCCAGTATAGTTTGAAGGTAGACAATGAATATTTCCCTCCCTTTTTTAATGCTTGAGTATAGTGACTTTCAAGGTCCTAAGTTTATTGACATAATTTAATGGAAAAATTTATGCTTCAAAGCATTCATTTTTCTTCCTAAGCTTTGTGGTTTTCAATTTCTCAAGTACTAGGTGGTTTTTAGTTTACATGCAGAACAGAGTCTTCTCAACTTTTTGATTCCCTTAATAAAATATTCAATGGAAAATTAAACCAAAGCATGTATGAAACAAGGATATGATCTCACCCTTATTCTTGTCTTTGTGGTTGTTGAAATGCAGTTATTTTTTATAAGTATCTAACTAATAACCTTAAGGATAAACTGTCTTCTTTTTTTTTTTTTTTGACTAACTCGTTTCAAAAGTGATTGAGCCCAAGTACAAATAAAATAATATTTAAAACAACAAAGTTCTGAACTCAACTGCATTAATGCCATTGTTATAGCTCAAGGCTGAATTATATACTCTCCCCCTGCACCCCTTCCCCTCCTTCCTCTCCTCCTCCTGTACAATACTCTCTGGAAAAGAAATCTGGGAAAAGAGACATTAGCTTAAATGTTGTTAACTTTACACAAGCACATATCATCACATTGGTATTTCCGAATTGATTTGAAAGACTGTTAATGTCTTTAAATGCAAAATTCTGTATTCCATTGGTGGGAAAACTGTTGGGTAGAGTATAGGATTGTAAAGCATTTTCAGAATTAACCTCAAGGGCTTGCTCTAGAACACAGTTTGGTTTTGGGGGGCTATCTCTACAGAACACCTGTTCTTAGCTCCAGGTAAGGACTCAACTCTGAGCATACAGAGAGTATTTCCCCCAAAACTGGAAGTCCAGGATCACCTCTTTAAGTTTTTCTCTCTTCTGTGGACATCCTAAGATGAACTGTTTAGATCTAGGTGCATTAGAGATACCTGTCAAAGAGATAATTCTTAAGAGCCCTAGAATTTCCATATTAGTCAGGTAGCCACTGGGAAGACAAGAGTTCCTAGGCTGGGTGGTGGCCTATTGTTAAGTCACTAAGGTTGTCTCAGTCCAGAGCAGCTCCCTAATGTGAATTCCATCATCCTCTGTTGTCTCTGCTAGCCAAACCTCATGGCATCGGGCCAGGTGTTCTCTAACTTAGTATAAACATTAACTGAAAATTATTTTGTAGTCAATGATGCAAAAGTTGTTGTGTAAATTAGCATTTACAACTTTACCGGCTGATAAGAAGGCGCAAGATAGAGTGTGATTCATGTCAGGAGTCTGGTTGATATTCGGCCTCTCTGTTGCATGGCATGATATGCTTTCAAGCTGAAAGTATTTTTCAATTTAAGACTTTAACTTAAAGATGAAAAAGTTGAGGACCAGGGATATTAGGTGGCTCACATAGATATTTTGTGGCAGAATCAGTATGCAACACCAGTTCAAGTTATCAGATGTCCTTTGTCAGGTCAAAAGTTTTTTGATAACTCAAAAATTATTAAGACTCTAGTTGCGATGAATATTTGGTTTCCACTTTGAAATGTGGGCCACTTTAGCAGAGGATACTCTAAAGGAGCTTTCTATGCAGTCCTCTGCCTGTCAATGTCACCTTAGACTCAAGTAGATTTGTTCAAAATAGCTACATTTCTCCCAGAAGCCAATTTTGTTTGGAGGATAATATGGGCCATGGTTTCATCCGGTTTTGAAGCATGCTGATTGTACATAGCTATATTTATTATAACACTTGAAAGGAAAACGTCATAAAAATAAAAATCTCCCACAAGTAGAACACTATTTCATTTGATTTAGAATTGTGGAAGCTGAAAGCAAAAATAGCCAAAAACTTCCTCTAAACTTCTTTAAACGAAGTCCTAGAAAAAAACCTCCTCCCTCAATGATTTTTAAGTGATAATTCTGAATGTGGATGCAACTTCGGAACATACACGTCTATTCCAAGTGCTATGTTTTTGGCCAGCATCACATCATATTTCTTTTACTCCCTGTCCTTTTCCCAATAAAGTAAGTGAAAAGGGGACCTGTACATATTTTATGCTTGTACCAAGATGTAAGTACCTTTTTATTTTCTTTTTCCAAGACAGTATGTTGTTATGTAGGAGTGAGTATACAGAAAGTAGAAAGCAAAAAAATCCCATCCTTGTTTATTTGTCTGCTGCTTTTGACTCAAGCGATATGTGAAGTCATTCTCTAATTTTATCATTCAGGAGAATCATCTGGGGCATATTATTCCTAGACCTTGTTCTCAGAGATTTGTTTCTGGAAATGCCCTCAATGATAATGCCCGTGGCTCCTGAGCAGTTTGAAGAGAACTAAGAGTTCGAGTCCCCAGAGAGAGGTGGAATGTTGCTGGAGGTGGTGTTGTAATCCTTCACTTTCCTAAGCATAGTGCGCTCAGTAACTTGGAATTTTATATTTCTCCATTTTTTTTTTTTTTTTCTGATGTTAAATCCTGTTGAGTCTTTAAAAGCTGACTGGAAAAAAATGCAAATATAGTGAACATTCACATGTCAAAGGAGAAGATTCCTTGGCAACCTAGGAGGAGATTGAGAATTCAAGTTTTTTCCTCCTGTTCCATTAACTGTTGATACACAGTCACTGCTGACGATGCTGCTGTAAGTGAAGACAGGAGGAGAAACACCCCTTTCTCCCTTCCTTCTGCTCTTCAGTCTCGTGCTTGGGCTTCCCATTTGCTGAACCCAGCCAAAAGCCAGAAGTTTCTGAGCCAGCTGAGCCTGGAAAATGTAGCTGGCTCAGGGGTCACACGCTGGCATGCAGAGTAGAGCAGAGGAAGGAAGAGGCACAAATCAAATCTGATGGTAAATAGGCCAGGACTTGGGAGTAATTTTGGCCTGGTAGAGAATCAGGGCAATCACATTACCCAGGGCGAATGTTCAGGCAAGAAGAACTAACCCCTAAAGATTCATGTCCATTCAGAGTAGGAGAGTCTGTCACTGTTCTGAGAGTCAGAGCTGGGGACCACCAGGACGCTTTCTATTGAGGGAGTCCAGGTTTCTCAGAAGGAAAGGATCTTTTTCACTGGCTGGCCCTCCCATTTCACCTTAGCAGCGAGACAGGCATTTCTGAGTAGAAATACCTCAGTTTATGTATCAGAGAGTCCATGCCTCAGCAGGGCAGTGCCTAACACAAATCCCCTCTCCCTAGTTTTTGTCCGGGGTCTCTTTGGAAGGTCTCATCTCTCTCGCTGCCAATGTGATCAGAATGCAGCAGAAAGCTGTGATTTTATCCTGAGGGCAAGTTGAAAAAAAAAAAAAGCAACCAACAATTTTATTAACTATTTAAGAATAAAAAATTAGAGCAGATGTGCCTGCCAAATGTTTATTTTCTGAGGAGAAATAGACTCAGTTCACGTTTTCAGACTGTTCTCTGGACAATAAGATAGTGAATTTGGAGTCAGGTAATGACTTAGGAATCTGGATTATTTCTTTCAAAGTACAAAGCTCTTTAAGGGCCAACATGTAATGAAATTTGTGATATGAGTATAAAACTATTATAAAAGTCACAGTTGGCATGAGACTCCGTAAATTCGCAACGTGGAGAGTTGTCTGAAGGGATTTGCACTTCTCCTTCAACATGGACTTGAAAGGCTCCTCACTGGGTCTCCATTCAGCAGCCAATCCAGAGGTTCCAGCCCAAGAAGACATGCTTCGTGTCACAAACATCTGGCCACCCACCTTTTCAGAGACACTGAGGACTTTTAATGTGGTTCACATAACATTTTCTTACAGCGAGCTCGGTTTTAATCTCATTTCTTGCTTAACAAATACTTGTGCTTCAGATGTAACCTTTTCCTTTTGCTTCCTGACCAAGGACACCGTGAGATAGTCCAGCTAATTTTGTAGTCTGTCATTGGTCCTTTTGCCAGCCTTGTTTTTAAAAATCTTCATATTGCTTCCCCCATTCAATCCATCATTTTACACTTGAAAAGGTCATAGTTCTCCTATCAGACAACTTTGGAGAAATCCCCTGCTATGATTTATTTTATGTTACGTGCCCTGATAAAGGTTCTTGGGAAGCGAGGCCCCTTAGGTCCGTGTAAGGTCGTTCTCCTGATGCCCATGCAAAATGAGTGCCAATTGTGCATGTTTGAGTTTGAAGCATTCTCCTGGATGATTTAAATGGAGTTAAGAGAAGGATTGGTTTTTATGCATTAGACAGGGCATGTATGAGAGAAAGTCTTCTTTTGTAGGTGTTAGAATGTCAATGATAGCACTTAAGATCAAATCTGTTCCTCCAATATTTGGTACAAAGATAAGCCTGCCTCCAAATATTCATAATCTGTGATTATTTAAAACCTTTTGGTATGTTATAAGGTTTTCTCCTTTAAACTTCCTAGGGACATTAATCATTACTGACATGAGGGATTAAAGCAAGCCTAGATATCTTTTTTTTTTTAAATCACAGTATTTGAAAATAATATTCAGTGAAATTCAAAGCAATTTTATCTGTAATTTTCAACACTGGACTATGTTTAGTAGATAGGCTGGCAATTTGTGGGTAAAAGCAGCACTACGAAGTCAAATTTGTTTTCAGGTCTGGGAAGACATTCTGGGGAAGACCAGTCTGGTTATTTGATTTCTCCGTAATAAGGACAAGGTCAGGTATTATATAGGAAGCATTTATGATACCCATTCATTTGTAAAACTTCATTATTTTCCCATTTTATAATCTCTACCACCTAAAATACTTCATGTCTCTTTTCTTTTCTCTCTGAATTTATTCTCACCTCATATATTAATTTTAGCCAAGATCATTTCTTCAAGAAACACTTATTGTATTTTTCTTATGTATAAGGTCCTATGTTGATTGCTGGGAATGTAGCACTGAACAAGATAGAAAGTCCTGCCCTCAGAGTTCCCAAGTATAGTGAGTCTCCTGGCATTCATTTCTGCTAATAGGATGAAAACGCCTAGCTGACTATAGAGGAGAAGCTTATTAAGGGATAGAAGATAACTATCTAAAATCTAGTTTAGATATGTGTGGTAGACCCGAGACCATTCCTGCTCTTACCTTGTGTTCTGGGTGGGTTTTATCAGTTGCACAGATAGATTTGTCCTGCTTTCCACACTCTTGCTCCACAAGGCTCACTTTAAGCAAGTCTGTAGTAAGGGCACCAACACAAAGACTGAACTGAGAAACTGGGCCTTATACTCGAGGCTCAAACCATCAGTGTTAATAAGCCACACAAATTACACTGAAATACTAGGGAAAGAAATGGAAGGAAATCAGATTACCAGGTCACTTGGTCTGATAAGGGCTAAAGACTTCATGTGGTTACTGTTTTCAGGATAGTTATGTGGTCCTCGTTCGTGCTTAGGAACACGGTTGTTTTATTTTCTGTGGAAACCAGAGCCTGTACACCATTAGATATTATCTTTAATATTTGCAGTTTCTGGGTTAATGTTGCTGTCTTAGTCATGACAGTGACTGAAGAGAGTATCAGAATTTTTAAATAAATGATGCTTGGAGATTATCAACTTCAAAATATTTTTAAAATTAAGTAATTATAAGGACATTTTACTGGAAAGTTTTCAGCTTAGGCTTCCCTTTAGAAATATGATTCGGTCCTATAAATTATAGGAGAGAAATTTTTTTTAGTTGTTCTCAGATAATTAAAATTTATGTTGTTATTTATACTCGGTGAACTAAATATAAAGGAAGACATCTTTTATTACCTAATAATTTAAATAATTTGAATTAGATTTTGAAGTAGCCTTAGTGGTATCACCTTTGTTGGTTTATTGATAATAATCTCCAAAACTAAGGATTCTGACCACCCTCCTTTGAAGAAAACAATTTGACTTTACCCCCTCATTTTCCCTCTCCCTCTTCCTTAAGAATTTGACCTCAAAGGCAAGGGAAGTAAAAGCAAAAATAAATGAATGGGACTACATCAAACTAAAAAGCCTCTCTTCAGCAAAAGAAATAGTCAACAAGGTAAAGAGACAACCATCTGAATGGGAAAATAAACTTGCAAGCAATGCCTCCGATAAGGGGCTAATATCTAAAATATACAAAGAACTCATACAACTCAATAACAACAACAAAAAACCCCCAAAGGATCCAATCAAAAAATGGGCAGAAGACCTGAACAGACACTTCTCCCTAGAGGACATATAAATGGCCAACAAATATATTAAAAGATGCTCAACCTGGCTAGCTATTAGGGAAGTGCAAATCAAAACCACAATGAGATACCATCTTACACTTGTTAGAATAGCTATTATCAGCAAGACAAGTAATAACAAATGTTGGAGAGGATGCAGAGAAATAGGAACCCTTATACACTGCTGGTGGGACGGCAAATTGGTGCAGCCACTATGGAAAACAGCATGGAGGTTCCTTAAAAAACTGAGAATTGATCTACCATATGATCCAACAATCTCTCTACTGGGTGTTTACCCCAAAGACTTGAAAACCCACATCCAAAAAGATATTTGCACACCAATTTTCTTAGCAGCATTATTCACAGTGGCCAGGACATAGAAGCAACTGAAGGGTCCTATGATAGATGATTGGCTAAAGAAGCTGTGGTACATACATACAATGGAATATTACTCAGCCATAAGAAGAGATGAAATACTGCCATTTGTGACAATATGGATGGAACTTGAGATAATTATGCTAAGTGAAATAAGCCAGACAGAAAAAGTTGAAAATCACATGATATCACTTATATGTGGGATATAAACCTAAAAGCAACAAATGAGCAGGACAATCAAACAGAGACTCATGGACATGGACTATAGACTAGTGGTTACTAATGGGTGGGGGAGGAGGGGAGAGGTAGACAGGGTAAAGGGGGTCAAATATAGGGGAGTAGGGGGATGGTGAAGTGAGTAAAGGGGATCAAATATATGGTAGCTGAAGGAAACTGGATTTTGGGTGGTAAACACAATAGAATATATAGATGTCAAATGATGATGTACACCTGGAAATTATATAATTGTATTAACCAATGTTACCCCAATAAACATAATAAAAAAAAAGATGTGGTGGAATTAGAATTTGGAAGCTCGCATTTTATTCTGCCCCCCAATGTTTATTCTAGAAAATCTCTAAAGCTCTTTGATTTCACTTTTCCCACTGGTAAAATAGAGTAATAATTCAAACTCATGCAACTTGCAGAGTCTCAATTGGAAGAATTGATATAAATGGATTTTTAAAACTGCAAAGTATGATATAAATGTAAGGTATCATAATTATTAGTCTCTGGCCTAATACGAGGTCATACATCTATGTGGAAAAATTTCCATGTGATGCAAAAATGTACACCATGTAAGTTTCCCATGCCTGCTGTTTCCTAGTTCTTCAGTTTCCTCATTTCACTTCCGAGAGGCAACTGATGTTCCTGATGAGGCTTTATGGGAATACTGACCTAAGAAGATTTTACTAAGTGTGTTTACTAGACATAGGTAATGCATTTTTAGTTTTAGTGGGACATAGTTTTCAGTGTGTGATATAGCTCGAGATTTAAGAAATACAGTTTAGTCACGTTTCTTGTTTCAAATAGAAAGGAGTAGAAATCCATATGCCGTTAGCTTGCTGAACCAGTGTTTTTTCAAATACATGCTGAAGTTCATGGAGCACCACCTGAAAGGGACGAAAATAATGCTGCACAAAAATACAGCCTTTCAGCAACAGACACAATTTCACACCACACGTTATTACTTCTTGTAAAGCTTTTGCTCCCCTTTCTCATCTCTAGATCACTGGATGACAGGTCTGGCAGAAACAAATAGCAGGTGGGATGACATGTATTTGTGGATTTTAGGTTATAGTTTGGCTTTAACATATTGCCATGTCTCTTTTTCCAGACTTGCCTTCCTTTTCATAGGCCCAACACCTCTACTTAACATAATGATTAGGTTCAAGACCCGCAATTCAGTCAAGATGTAGGCACGGGTCAGCGTGCTCCTATTATCACAGCTGGGGCTGCAAACCCATGTTGTCTGTTTCAGAACAGCGGGTGTATTCATCTCAGCCATGCCATCCTGGGCAGTGTCAAACACTCCTCCATTCTTTCCCAAGGAGCTGGTCCCTTAAGTTTCTTTGTTTTTTATTAGTTCAGGCACATGTATCAAATGTCTTCCAGATCTTTTACACTTTAATTTGTGCACATTTACGTTAGAGGTCAGTTCCAATTGGGTATGATCCTAACAACTAAAAAATAGAATATGAAAGGGCCAAGATTGGGGGCACAGAGAGGGGAAATCTGAATGGGCAGCATAACCAGCCGGTTTTCACCTGTCCATAGGTAAATATTGATCATATCATTTTACTACTCATAAAATTTTACCTTAAAAAATGAAAAAAGCATCTCTTTAAAGTGTTTGTCTCCTAACTCTGGCAGATACACTTGCTAGGGATTTTGGTCATTACAAGCTATTTCAACCTTGGAAGAAAAGTTTACATAATGGTTTACATAAGCATTATGTCCTCTTTCTTGAGGATCAACATTCTGAAGTAATCATATGGTATGAGAATTTCAAATAGAGAAACTTAACACATGAACACAGAAGGGGGTTGAGAGCCTAAGGTCTTGAATTAAGCTATGAACAATAAAATAGCACAGTGATCATACAGAAATATTTTACATATCGTAAGTTAATGGGTATAGTATGATTGACTCATTTATTATCCAACAATCAGTAGAAAATTTCCAGATTCTCCTGCAGTTTAAAAAATGTGACTGGAACTAATTTTGCTTTGATACAGACATTATGTACTGAGTCATTTTTTTCTCTCTAGTCCAGTATTTAAATGTTCATTGCCATAGTGATTTCATAACTGTGAAATGATGACTCTTTCTCTTCACTTGTCTGGTACCAACTTGGCATCAGAGACGTAGAATAACTCAGACTATCAAGATGAATAATGTTGGCCAGGTTGAGTAGCTATTTCTCAACCCTCTTCTCTAATAGATAGAGTTGTATTGCTTTAGTTCTGCTATGATGACTTTGGGCCTTCCTGCACACAGATGTGCTGTTTTAAGGAAGAGGATTATTGTGCTTCAGCATTATTATTCCTTGTTCAGAGCTGTATTCCAAATACCTTTACTCTTGTTCATCTTTATCTAGTCAATGCTACCTTCCTTTTATCTTTTCAAATTCCATCTGTTTTCTTTGTCTTAAAATTATCTCAATCAGAGTAACTAAAAATTTGTATATACTTCAAATGGTACTCTTGCAGTTGCATAAATTGTTTAGAAAAGCATATTAAAGTGTATGAGAGATTTTTGGAAGAGATATGAAAATTACGATAATGATAAAATAAAAGTTTTGTTTAGTGCTTACCCTTGGCTAGGCACACATTATCCTCTTTAATTTTTTTCAGCAATCCAATATGGTAGGTGACATTTTCATCTTGGTTTTAAAAAGGGGGTAGGTATCTAACTAGGGTTGCACAGATAATAAGTGGGTGATTAGAACCCAAGAACACATACTTTATGCACAATGCTATATTGTACTTAATGCCTTGTGTATTGAGGAATAGCAAACTGTGAAGGATATAAATATGGACTTATTATCTGTAAATAACCACTACCAATTGTTCTAGGTTGAATGCCCTTCAACTTAGTAGTTCAATCAGATTACATAATATTTTAGTAATTTGTTTAGCATTGTTTTATTTTGTTATTTAAAACTCAATTCTGATTATACATGCAGAAAAGTGCATAAAATGGCAGATCAATAAATTTTTGCATATATACAAAATAAGTAACCACCACCTAGATCAAGATATAGAACATTCCAGTACCATTATTAGGTCCCTTCCCAGCTGATAGCTCTCCCTTCAAGGTAATTACTATTTTAAATTCAATAATCATCAGTTAGTTTTGCCAGATCTTGAACATCATGTAAATGGAATCATAGAGCATAGAGCATGTGTTCTATAGTGCCTGGCTTATTCTGTGCTACATAAAGCCTGTGAATCATCTGTGTTGTTGTGTGAAACAGTAGTTAGTTCTTTTATGTGTTACTTTTTGAGGATATCATTACTTACTTATCCATTCTCCTGTCAACAGACATTTGTGTTGACTTGGTTTTGGCTATTATGAATAAAGCCGCTATAAGCATTTCTTTAGCTATTGTCTGGTGGACATATGCATTCATTTTTCATGGGTATATAGCCAGGAATGGAATTCCTGTGGGTCATTGTGTAGGTGTATGTAAGCTTTAATATATTTTGCCACCAGTTTTCCAAAATGGTGAAACCAAGTATATACTCATCAGGAACTCTATCAGAGTTTCTGTTACTTCACATTTGTAACCACACTTGGCATTAACATCCTTTTTTATTTTCGGTATTTTGGTGGGTGTGTAGTGATATCTCATTGAGGCTTTAATTTGCATTTCCCTCTGTAATGAAGATGACTTCTTTTTGTGAACTTAGTGATCATATTAATAACTGATTTGCTCAAGCAAATATTAAATGCTTAAGTTCTTTCTTTGCACATTTAAAAATTTGAGTTGTCTTATTGATTTATAGAAGTTCTTTATATATTCTGGATATTAGTTCTTTTTTTCTTTTTGTAAATATCTTCTCCAAGTCCGTGGCTAGCCTTTTCTCTTTTTTAATGTCTTATGTGAATAGAAGTTCCTAATTTTAATGTAGTCCATCATCGATTTTTTATATGTAGTATTTTTTGTTCCTGATTAAGAAATTTTGGCCTATGCTAAGGACACAAATATTTTTTTCTCTATAATTTTTCTACAATAGAGATCCCCTAATATCCTTGATTTATGGAGCCTTTAATACATTAGTAATGTTTTCAGAGGGCTGCTAGCCAAAAGAAAAACCTAACAATTCTGTTTATTAAATAGGTAGGTCCAAGCAACTTAATTTCTCATGGGAATAACTAGAATGAAAGTGTTAGGTATGTATTTATCTTGAAAAGCAGCTCAAATAGATGATCTATTGTTGTATCATCAATTGATATCTCCTTATACAAAAGAAAGCATATTAAATCTTGAAAATTTGAGATGAATAAAAAACAACCAAAAGTGATTTTTCATTGGATGCCATAGTGACTACCTAGAGATCACCATTATGAGGTTAGCAGTAGACCAATAATTCACTTTTATGTTCTTGGAGTTACTTGTTTCTTTGATCCAAAGAAACAATAAAAGGTAGCATTTGAGACAAATGGGAAAAAAAGACAGAACAAAAACACTAACTTAATGTACATTTTTTTATGATTTAGTTCTATTAAAACTTGCAGGTATTTGGAGAAATCTGACAATATAAAATTTTTTCAAAGTCAAAGAAACAAAATCATAGATTCTTTTAATGTCCAGAAAAGTGCAAAGCAATTTTTGTTTTCAAATGAAGTTTTTTCCTTTTTTTCTTTCCTCTCTGTTCCTTCCCTTCCCTTCCCTTCCCTTCTTCCTTCCTTCCTTCCTTCCTTCCTTCCTTCCTTCCTTCCTTCCTTCCTTCCTTCCTTCCTTCCTTCCTTCCTTCCTTCCTTCCTTCCTTCCTTCTTTCCTTCCTTCTTTCCTTTTGAGCATCACCCAACATTTTTTATTAGATCTTCCAGTGATTCTTCCCAGAGTTTGGTACTTATATAAATATTTTGATTTTTATTTATTGGTATCCAATTTTACCAGTGATTATGGCACACATTGACATATACTTTATTCTGTCAGAGAATCTTATTAGAATTTATACTTTTTTTGATTTTAATTTTATATGCATTCAAAAATCCTAGTCAACCTGACTTGAATATGGTTTGAACTATAATCAGTTGAAGCCTACCTCTTCTTCATTAAGAGGTTGGAAAGTTTGAATTTATATTCATCTCAATGAATAATTAATTTGGTTTTGCTCTTTGATGCAAATATGAGTTGTGTTTTATTCATATGGTAAAGGCACAGAAATAAATCACCACCTTTATTTTATCACATAGAGCAGATGGCCTATATCAGAATTTACAAGGTAAGTCAAAGCCTTTTTTCAGATACTAAACCAAAGTTAATATAGGATTTTCCCCTTGGATTTGGAGAGAAAAGTACAAATTACAACCAATGAAATTTTCTTTAACTTTCATTGTTTCTTAATTTGATGACTTGAAGATAATGCTAACCTATGTAGACTATAGACTTTTTTTCTTTTTTATCCTAAATAGATCACTTTAACTACAATTTAAATTAAAGATAATGTTTTTCTACACTGTAGATTATTTGAGTTAGTAGCATGGTTAGTAGTCATGATAATTAGAATAGTTGTGTAAGAAGGCTCTCAAATGAGTACCCTCACTCTACCCTTTCAGTTAGAAAGTGCTTTAGAGTTTGACAGATGGGAGGCCCTTACCGCTTGTATGGAAATTTTTTTTCTTCAAAAGATTAATTGAAATGATGTAGAAATTATGTATAAAGAAGGATCATTACTTTTAATGACTGGATATAAGAAATCCAATTGAATAACTATTGAAAGTATAAATTAAAAGTCCAAATGCAAAGCTGTCTTATAGAACTCTGATTTTACTTCTAAAATGAAAGACAAATCTTCATTCATGCAGAAACACAGATGTGTGAATTTACATGTGTTATCTAAGTCTGACTTATTTCACTTAGAATAATACCCTCAAGTTTCATTTATGTTGTTGTAGATGGTAGGATTGCCTTCTTTTTTATGGCTAAATAATATTCCCTTCATTATATATACAAATATCACATCTTTTTTATTCATTCATCTGTTGAACAGACAGGTTGTTTCCATGTCTTGGCTATTATAAATAATGCTGCAGTGAACATGGGTGTACAAGTATCTCTTCAAAATAGTGATTTAATTTCATTCAGATATATATTCAGAAGTGGAATTGCTGGATCACATGGTAGTTCTAGTTTTAATTTTTTGAGGAAACTCCATATTGTTTTTCGTAGTGGAAAGCTGGGTTCTCTTTACATCCTTGCCAGCATTTGCTTTCTCTTGTCCTTTTCATAACAAGTTTTCTAACAGGTGCGATTTGAATTTTCTTTATGGTGAGTGATGTTGAGCACCTTTATATGTACCTGTTAGCCATTTGTCTAGAAAACTATTCAACTCCTTTGCCCATTTTTAATTGGATTTTTTTTGCTTTTAATTTGTATTAGTTCCTTGTATATTTTGAATATTAACCTCTTATCAGATATATGGTTTGCAAATAATTTTTCCACCACCACCAACAATAAATAACTAAGATCCAGAGAGTCTGATTGGTTAATCCAAGTCCCACCATTTGACTGTAGGCAAATCATTTACCTCCTCTAAGTCTCAGATTTCTCATTTGTTAAAAAAGATGCATAGGGCTATTAGAAAGATTTAGGATCATGTTTCTAAAATGCTTAGTGTAATATTTTACATGTTCAAAGCACTCAACTAATGTGGGCTTTCATTATTATTGTCAAAATTTTGCCTTGAGTTTTAATCTTATTAACAATAATTACATTTATCATTGGCCCATCCTAGAACTAGCAGTCCTTAGAATCCTAGTCTTCTAACTCCAGGTTCAGTATTTTTCCTACTCCTTTGCACTTACCTAATACCCTGCAGTCTCCCTTGAGACACATATTTGAAAACAGGATCTTCCATAGCTAGAAAGGTGAATTTGAAAAAGAAAGGGAGGCCTTGCTAGTACCAGCCTGAACTCTAATCAGAGTTGTAGAAATCCTGGATACAGAGCCTTGTCACACGTGTGAGATCTGGTCTCATTTGAAGTTTTGATCAAAGTTCTGCCTGGTTCATGGTGAGTGGTAGTTTTTTTTCTTTTCTCCCATGTGCCCCTTGCTTTAGTTTTGCTCAGCTTTAAAACGTTTGTTCTATTTACATGAATGTGTTCAACAGGCAGATTATTCCTTGCCTGAGAATTCTTCCCATGAATGCAAATAACATTTCTTAATCTCTCACAGCTGGTTCAAGAAGTATGCCTGATGAATCACCTAGAAGAGATAAAAAAAAAAAAAGACAAAGAGAAGAAAAACAAATGCAGAACATTGTACAACCCTTGAGCATCCCATTAGCTATTTAACTTATGCAAAATATGCACTGCATGAAGCATTATTTTAGATAGCAGCCATAAGGCTTTCTCCTGGGCAATGGAAAGACAAGGTCAGATCTTTGAAGCTTTAAAAATGCAGAAAGGCTATGATCACTTGAGATTTTCATGCCAATCAAGTGAAAAAAAAAATTGGGTCAAAAAAAATCTTATTAAAACCATAAATGCTCTGGATAGATCTATAATCTTCCTCTGCTGGAGAGAGAAGGTATTTTTCTCAAGATACAGGGACTTAAGTCTCTTGCTTTTGCCCCTCTCAAATGCTTTTTAAGGGAAATTTGGTACTTATAAAGATCACTAGCAGTCCTCAATTTTATTTACCAATAAAAGCAGCTACTTGTATAAGGCTTGTTACTTTTTTCCACAGAGAGATGTTAGGAAATTGCTGGAGGATGTAAGCACACCTGTGAGCATGCGCAGATGGGAAGATTTGGCACAAGCTAGGTTTGCAGAGCTAGATAACATTTATTTGCACACAGAACTGAACTAAAGAAGATGTACATCTGCTCCCATGGAATTTTCATTCCAGTAGATAAATGTTCCCATGGCTAGGGATAAGTATAGCAGCTGGGGGTGAGTAAATTACAAAATAGTTTTTTTTTTTTTCTTTTTAATCAAATGCAAAAGTCAGCAAGCAATTCTGTGTGTCTCCATATCTTTCAAGGGGTAATTCTACATTGCCATGTGGCTCTCCTCTCCCAGTGAGGTCTGAATGTGGAAAGAAATGAGTTATAAAGGAAAGAAAATGGTTGGCTTTCATACTACCTAAAATGATGAGGAGAACGATACACACTATGAGAGCCATCTGTCCACCTTGTTTATTGTTGTATCAGCTACTCCTCTCACAGTGCCTGGAACTGAATAGGTGCTCAGTAATATATGGACGATTGAAGTTGTGGAAGCTGGGTAGTGAATGACGGTGGAAGAGGCTAATCAATGAAATCTCCTTATTCTCAAAAGCAATCTGTAGCTTTTATTTCTAAGCTTCTTCAGGGATAGATCCCTCAGGAGGAGCAACATCCAGCAATGAGAGGGAGGGTACTAGAGTCAGGAGAGCAGTCATGTATCATGGTCCTTAAACCCTAGGAAGAGATTGCTAGTGGATCCTGAACTGAACATCTTAGTACTTATGAGAACAAGTTTTGTCAGTGTCATGTGTAGTCTGTTAGTTTAAGGTCCTTACAGGTTATCATCTTCTTTGTGCTGGAAGGAAGCCAGAAAGTGCTGGTGCTGTTAGATGTGGAAGAATGTCAAAGTATGAATTTTTTAGTCCTGATTCCACTAACCTGAGTCACCATCGACACCCTTCTGGAGGGTAGTCACAGCAATGTACCAACAGAGCTACCCAATGCCCTGACTTCCAGTAATTGAGTCTTCCAAGAATCCTATTTACAGCCCCCTGGGATGCATTAGTGAAGCAAGTATGCTGAATACCAGGCTGCTCCTCACTCTCCCTCCACAGCTCCCTTCACCCTGGCCTCATGGAGCCTGCTCCTCTCAGCAGGGGTTTCTCTCCTGTTCCTCAGGCTGCCACATCCTAGATTGTTACAGGCGGAGCCCATGACATTCAGCGAATAATTCAGAGCTCAGGAGTCTAAAGAATTTGTCAGTATTTTTCATTTCCTCCAGAGTTTAAGAACAGATATGCAAATCAGTTCCTAAGAATCTCATTGTTCCCAAGGCAGTAATGCAAAGTAAACTCTCATAGTGATTTCCTTGGCTTTGGCTTTTTGTAGATCACCATGAATTTAGAAAAGGACATGGAGGTCAGCTCCTGTATTCATTGCCATCTCAGTTCTCTTTTCTGTTTCTAAATTTTTTCCATCCCTAATTTAGATATAGGCTCAGAGTTGAGATTTATAAACTCAAAGGCAACACACTATGTTCAGAAGATGAGTTCTGGGTGGAGTTAATAGAATATAGTGTCATTGCAGTAAACCTTCTGTGAACAGAAAAAGAGTGTGGCTGCCTTGAGAAGAGAGAGGCCTCTGCTCTTTGAGGCCTGTCCTGTTGGTTTGGGACTTGGCTGCTTTGTAAAAAAAACCAACGTGTTGGCAAAAAGAATGGCTGGTGTCTCTGCTGTGCTGCGTTCAGTAAAAATGAATCTGTATGAAGAGGCTCCAGTAAATGCCTCTTCCCGGGGGATGCTGAAAACTTATGCAACGTGCCAGAAGAATATAAAACACTGACTTTTAAAAGCTGAACATTTAAACAAAAAATCCATTCTTTCATGCAGAATTACACTGTTTCCCACCTGGTCATTTCTCTCACCACAGGGAAAATTGGTTTTCTAGTGAAACATGTAAGCCAGTGAGAGCCGAGCACATCACAGAAATAAAGATACGGTGCAGTGCCTGAGTAACATTGAAAGGAACTCCCAGGCTATTTATAAAACATCTCAAACTAGTTTTACATCAGAGTCATAATTTCTATAAAATGCATCTCTACTGGGTAGGGACTAATAAGCCTAAGGACATGTAATCATGTACACTGTTTAAATAGCTGCGTAAACAGGTGTTCCATGGTGTTCTCAGTAACTCATTTCCACCCACCTATTAAAACAGTTGTTGATCAAGGGAGTCTCCAGGTACTGAAGTGATAAAGCAGAATTTTAGATGATAATTAGATATCAAGAAGCCCTGAAAGTTTGGCATTGCCTGATATATACTAAGTGCTTAATAAATGTTAAATAGTTATTATCAATGTTGTTTTTATTAGGTTTATTGGCACTACAACTGAGGCTGTATCTTCTCTCAGAATCGGGTGAAGTCTTTCTCTTTCGGCTGTCACTAGCTGGGCAGCAGCACTGTATTCCCTTAGTTTGCCCTTTTCAAGGAAATATTCTGGGGGGTGCCTCATACGAAGCCTTTCTTTCTTTATCCTTAATTCGCCTGCATGGGTGGCTTGAGAAGAGAGAGCTATATAGGCATCTTCCATGTGATTTAAACAAATTGCTTTTTTGTTAAAATTTTTATTTTTCAATTAGAGTTGACATTCAGGTGTGCAGCATAGTGTTAGACATTTATGTAATTTATAAAATAATCCTCCCAAATAGTCTAGTCCCCACCTGGCACTATACAGAGTTATTATACTATTATTGACTATATTCCCTATGCTGTACTTCACATCCTTATGCCTTTTTTCAAACTACCAATTTGTACTTCTTAATCCCTTCACCCTTTTCACCCAGCCCCTAACTCCCAAACTGCTTTTTTAAAAATTGTCTGGAATAACAATGCCTGATGTCTCAAGACTAATTATGGAAATATTTCTATCAATGTTTTGTGAACTTCAACAGACCAAATAGATTGAATTAGTTTTGCTCAATTATATTAACCTTTAAGAATTTGCAAATTTATATTAACATTTGGCTAGTTCACCTTTGGTCATGACATGAACTTTGAAGAACTTCTCTGGGCTAGATTTTATGAGATGAGAATAAAAGTCGCACAACTTTTCTACTTAGAGGTTCTTAAACTAATTTGGAAAAAATTTTTGAAAATGTCCAAATTAACATAGAAAATGCTCATATATTTATTTTATATATTTAGAAGATAGTGACTTACTATGATTAGCCAAGCAGGAAACATCTATGGCTGAGAAGTAGCTATTTTAAAAATCAGGCTTGCATTTCTCTAAGTTGTTAAGATTGTAGCTGCTTACATTATTTACAATAGCTAAGACATGGAAGCAACCTAAGTGGCCATCAATAGATGACTGGATAAAGAAGATGTGTTACATATGTACAATAGAATATTACTTGGCTATAAAAAAAAATGAAATCTTACCATTTGTGAAAACATGGATGGACCTAGAGGATATTATGCTAAGTGAAATAAATCAGATAAAGACAAATACCGTATGACCTCACTTGTATGTGAAATCTAAAGAAAAAATAAACAAAACAGAAACAGACTCATAGATACAGCAAACAGATTGATGGTTGTTAGATGGGAGGTGGATTGGTGGGCTGGGTGAAAAAGATGAAGGGATTAAAAAAATGCAAATTGGCAGTTACAAAATCGTCATGGAGATGTAAAGTACAGGAAAGAGAATATAGTCAATGATATTACAATAACTATACATAGTGCCAGGTAGGTACTAGACTAACCAGGAGGATCACTTTGTAAGTTATATAAATGTCTAATCACTATGCTGTATACCCAAAACTAATATAAAATCATATCGAATGTCCACTATAATTAAAAAAAAATGATTGCAGCTGCTTTATCCTTTCCTTGGTAATTAAATGTGCATCCAAAGTAGAGTTATATTACGTTATTAATTTTCTAATTTGTAGAAGTTTGATATTATTTTTAAACTTTTATATACAAATTGTCTTAGAAGGTGACTATGAGACCAGGTTTTCTTGTGACAGTCTGAGTTTGCATGAAACATCCCGGTTTATGCCTCTTGTCCAGATGTTTCATTAATTGCACTCCCTTCACTTTCAAAAGTGTCCTGGTTTGGACAATAAATAAATTCATTGTATTTATTCATTATTGGTAGGTAAAACTCTAAACCAATATCCATACCAACAATGATATCAAAAACAGTATTTATAGAGAAAAATGTTTTAAGCTGGACTATAAATAAGAATAGCATTAAGGTCAGTCAGGGAAAGATAATGGAAGATCAATTTATCTGCTTTAGGTGATGTGAGTTATGAAGTAGTAAGCATTAAGGTTGAATTACTAGGGTCTAACCATGAATCTGAAACCCTTGAAAGCTAGATTGGTATAGCAAGAAATGGAGAGTTATCAAAGCTTTCAGAGCAGTTATGTGGCAGATTAAAAACTATAAGAAAATTACCATGGCAACAATATATCAAAAAGATTGGAATAGTAAATGATACCACTCCTAGACCAGTACCAATATAAGGGGAGCCCATTATGTACTTAAAAGCAGTCTTAGAGCAGATAAGCAAGCAAAATAGCTGGTACAGCATCCGAAGGAGTCATCATCCTGAAAGGACTGGTCAGAAGTAGATAATGGTTCCAAAAGCAATAATATGGAAACTGAGTAGAAATGAGATTGGAACATGAGGCTAGGATAACCTGGTAATTCTCTGGGCCTCCTATTATATGCTTCAGTGGCCTTTTTATGGTTCTCATGGCTATAGATAAGTTCGTGCCTTGGACATTTCATTCAGTATCTAAATAAGTGATCCCTTCCCATATCTCTGCTTATTATATAGGGCCACATTTGAGATATTGGCATTTAAGAGTTAAAAATGTTGTGATTACTTTAAGGTTGAAATCAAACTTAATTTTACTTCATAAAGAGGTTAAAATATTTATGGAATTAAGAAAAATTTAAATAAAGACATGGGTGACATCTACATGGAATTATTAAAGGTTCATTTAATATGCTGAGGAGACAACTTAATCTTTTGAGCTCAACATCGGGGAACACCACAATGATGTTCTCTCACAATGATACCAGAAGGTCTATGACAGAAGCAGTTTATCCAGATCAGTATTACTTTGTCCTCACCCAGGACTGATTTCTTATGTTTTGAAATGGTCTACTATTTGTACAAGATAACAAAAATCAGGGCAGATAAGGCTGATGTAACTACATATATCAAAATGCAGTTTCTCAGATAATCTTCCATCTATTTTAAATGGGTAATTAGATCAATTGTCATAATCTACCAATATCTTTATTACTAACTTTCTTTCTTCATTAAGTATCTCAGCTTTTATATTCATCACCTTAGAGTTAAGCAGTAGTAAACCTTTTGCAAAGTGGAAACCATAAAATATACTGAAGGGGAGAGAAGAAAGTGCCCACTTACATGTGGTTTATATAAACATCTAAAAATCCCAGCTGACATTTCAGGAACTTATTGTGTATGTACGCAGCAAAGGTGAGGGTCATATACATCAGAATTACTGAAGGATATTGTCTTTAATGTAGGCAGAAAATCTTACTCAGTATATGGGTTTCTAGTTATACAATCATAAATAAATCCACTCTCTTTTATTTATCTTGTGATGAAATAGTCTTGGTTAAGCATTCAAGCAATATTTGTTAATAATCAGTAAATTAAAATTCCTCTCAATTGATAAAAAATTATTTAAAATTACATGTCATTTTTATCAATGAAAAGATAATATTTCCCAAATATAAATGTAATTGTTCTTATAATAGCTTAATAACTTACAAACTTTATTTTTCGTTTCTCAGAAGATTCTGACTATTTGGAAGCAGCTTAGGTGCAAAATTATGGTGTCATGGTTAACTGAGAAATCTATAGAAAAAGCATTTAATTGTTCATATCCCAAATTAAACAGATATTAACTATGGCAAAACTTTCAAAATGGCAGACTTGAGGACCTCCATAAATCTGCTCCAACATAAAAGCAATGAAAATGGCAGCAAAAGTTGTCAACATCAACTTTTTCAGAAATCTGGAAATCAGTTGAAGACTTGCAATGATTTGAAGTGTGTTTACTCAAGAAATACCGTAGAAGTTTGATGAGAATAGCAAATTTTTTGGTGCTGTCACCCGCTCCCATTCTCTTCTCCCCAGCTTTGTAATAACCTTGAAAACCAACAGCCTGGCAAACACAGTAGCTATGAAAACCAGCAATCTTGCAGCAGGTGAAAAGGTCACGCTGGATCTGGAGCTCCTCAGAAAGTCTTATTCCCAAATGATTGTTACTATTTGACCTGTCTAGCAACTCTCTGAAAAGCTCCATTTGCAGCCTACTGTCATTATTTGACCTGACTCAGAGTTCCCTCTGTGGGAAAAGATTTATCCACAAGGCATTTGTTAAAAACAATCAGCAAAATTGCTTAACTTGCAGCTGCCGGAGTGATAACACTTGACATAAACAAGAGCCTGGTCAAAATCTCAAAAAAAATATCTGAGGATTGAGATTCCCACAGGGACCTTCATAAAGCTCTGCTATAGGGATATAGAAGGCCATGTACATGTACAGTGCTGTGTGCATTCCAAGGAGACCTGAGAGGGCCCAAATCTTTTACCTCTGGCTGACTTTGAGGCTTTGTACAAGTGGAATGCAAAGACTAAAGTATAGCTGCAAACTGCCTGGATATTGAAGGCATGTCCCAGTACATACATAGAGACTTCTGAAAAGACTGGGACCTTACTGGTTCAAGGAAATCTCTGAAAATTTGTTAGGTCATTCAGCAGAAACCACAGTTGCCACATATTACAGGGAATACAGAGTGTATAGAATTAGTCCTAGAAAGTCACTAAGTAAAGAGCAGCAGCAATAAAAACAATATACCTGGGAAAGTGTGTCTGATTTACAAATCTGCCACATTGTTTTCTAAAGTATCCAGTTTTCAACCACAACAAAATAATTACGAGCCATAAAAAAGGAAAGAAAAGGCCATATACAGGGGAAAAAGCATTCAGTAGAAATTGTCCCTGAAGAAGTTCTAATGTTGGACTTAGAGGATGTAGACTTTATATAGCTATTATAAATTTGTTTAAAGATTTAAATAAAACCATATCTAAAGGATTAAAGGTAAATATGACAACTATGTCTCAATGAGGAAAGAATATCAATAAAGAGATAGAAATTATTTAAAAGACAGAAATTCTGGAGTTGGAAAGTGCACTAATTGAAATGAAAAATTCACTAGAAGAGCTCAGCAGCTGATTTGAAATGACAGAAGAAAGAATCAGAGAACTTGGAAATAACTGAATTTGAAAATATCTACTCTGAGGAACAGAAAGAAAAAAGAATAGATATAATAAACAGCTTCAGAGACCCATGGGACTTAATCAAACATAACAAAATAGAAATAAGGAATGTTGCAGAAGAAGAAGAGAAAAAAAGGGACAGACTGAATATTCGAAGAAATAAAAACTCCAAACTTACTAAATTTAATGGAAAAAATTAATCTGTATTTCCAAATAGCTTAATGACTCTGAGTAGGATAAACTGAGGAAGTTTATACATAGGCATATCATAGTTAAATTATGGAAAGCCAGAAATAAAGAAATAACTTTAAAAACATCAAGAAAAGAGTGATTTGTTATGTACAAAGGATTGCCAATAAGCATAGCACCTGACGTCATCAGAAACAACGGAGAATAGAAAACGATAGGATGGTATACTCAAAATGCTGAAAGAAAGGAAAACTGCCAACCAAGACTTCTGTATTCAGCAAAACCATCCTTAGAAATTAAGAAAAATTTAAGACATTCCCACGTAAACAAAAACTGAGAGAATTCATTGATAGCAGACTTGTCTAACAAGAAATAATACAGGCAGTATTTCCGGATGAAAATAAAGGATACTAGATGGTAACTTGAATTCACACAAAGAAATATTGACCAAGAGAAAAGAGAGAAGTTTCAACTTAATAAAATCAAGAGTGTAAGAGGAGATGTCACTATCAACCTTACAAAAATATAAGTGTTTTTAAGGGAATACTGTGAACAACTTTACACCAATATACTATATGACAGAATTAAAAAAAAAAAAATCCTAGAAAGACATAATCTACTGAAACTTACTCAAGAAGAAATGGAAAATCTAAATAGATATATAACATATGAGTAGAACAATGTTGCATGATATACCATTGATAAAATAAATTATATCTCTATGCACGAACAATGAACAATCTGCAAATGAGATAATGAAAATAATTCCATTTACGTTAGCATTAAAAAGGGTAAAATAATTAGGAATAAATTTACAAAGGTGCAACACTTGCACATTGAGAACTAAAAATAAATATTGTTGAAAATTAAATAAATGGAAAGACATTCTAAATTCATGGATTGGAAGATAGTATTTTTTAAATGAATATATTCCCTAAATTGATCTTCTTTATTTTACAGAAATAAAGAAGCTGATCTTCAAATTTATATAGAAATGTAATAGATTCAGATAGCCAAAACAATCATTAAAAAAGAAGAAAATATTTTGATTACTCACATTTCCTGGTTATGAAACTTTCTACAGTCTACATTATTTAAGACAGTGTGGTGCTGGCATAAAGAAATAGTTGAATAGAATAGAATTGAGAGTTCAGAAATACTATTTTACATTTGTGGTGAATTGATTTTTGACAGGGGTTTTAAGACATTTCAATTGGAAAAGAGTAATTTTTTAAACAAATGGTGCTAGAGCAACTGAACATTTACATGCAAATGAATAAAATTGGATCTCTAATTCACACCATACAAAGAGGAAAAAAAAGATCAGAGACCTAAATGTAAGAGCTAAATCTATGAAACTCTTAAAGGGAAACAGAAGAGTAAATTTTTTTTTGACTTTGAGTTAGGCTTAAGTTTCTTAGATATGACACTAAGAACACAAGCAAGAAAAGAAAGGTTATATAAATTGGACATTAATTTGGTTCTTGGTAATTTAGTAATTATGTAAATTAAACAAATCACTCAATTAAAAAACAAGCAAATATTTAGTAGATGTTTTTTGTAAGAAGGAATAAAAATCACAAGCGGTTTAACAGTTTCTCAAGTTACCCTATAATCCAGCAGTCCTACTCCTAGGTATGTACCCAAGAGGAATGAAAACATATGTCCACATGAAGACAAACAGGAATAGTCATACCATCATTACACAAAATAGTCAAAAAGTAGAAGTAACTCAGATGTCTATTAACTGCTAAAAGGATAAATAAAATGTGATATGTCCATGAGATGGAATATTATTTATCAATAAAAAAGGATAAATTTTGATATATGCTGCAATATGTATAAACCCTGAAAATGTTATACTAAGGGGGAAAAAAAAAACCTGACACAAAAGTCTACATATTGTATCATTTCATTTATCTAAAATATCCAGAATGGGAAAATTCATAGAGATAGAAAGTAAATTAGTGGTTGCCTAGAGCCCTAGGTGGAGGGTAGGGAATTGAGGAGAGTAGAGAGCGAGTGCTAATGGGTACGGGTTTCTTTTTGGGATAATAAAATTGTTCTAAAATGATGGTAGTGATGGTTGCACAGCTCTTTGACTATATTAAAAACCACTGAATTGTATACTTCTCTAGCGCTGCCAAGTAATGAGATCCAAACCCAGAGACAGAGACTTGAGGACATGAACCACTGGTGGTGCCAAAGGAAAACTAGGCTATTCTCTCCTCAGTGAGATATGGCCAAGTTGAAGTTGAACTCTAGCCAGAGGAAACCATGAATATCTCCTCTGCAGACATCTCAGTATGAACACAGGGCATCAGCATCTGAGCCAGGCCAAACCACAGAGTTTTAAATGAATGAATTTTATGGTATGTGAAGTATAGCTCAATAATTTTATTTAAAAAAGTATACTGACTGACCTTTTGGTTTTCAAAGCTTTCTCTTGGTTTCCAATATTGGGGCAATGCTGCTTTGCTTCAATATGGAAAGGTAGCAATGAAGTAGATTTAAAAAAGGCTAGAAGGTACAGAATTAGGAGATTCGGTATTCTCAAATCACCTATCGTTGGGGTATAAAATAAAATAGATTGTTTTCAATTAGTATTTTCCAACAACCCATATTAAACTTTTCTCCCCCCAACCGTGGCTTCCATCTCCCTCACTCTCACATACTTAACATATTTAAATATCTGATCACATTTGCTTATCGAAATTAAAATTTAATTGAGGTCAATTTAGAACATGAATCTCATACACATACAAGCGTTTAAATGTACCCTCTTGCAATTATAGCTTTGATTTACCTGCAGCTTCTCCAGCTGTGCAAATATCAAGCCAAAGAATGATATTCCATATTCTCATTCTTGCACACTCCCTCCATCTTGAGCCCCTCCTCCAAACTAAGAATTAGACCCGTGCCTTCTCAAGGAGAATGATACATAAAGTCATCGTTAGTCACCTTTTGTGGCCTGGGGAGAGTATGGCAGGGTGATAGTTAATGCTAGTTCTGCAGGTTCTGCTGCCTCATAGTCCTGCTGGGAGGTGTAAGAAGTATCAGGCACTCATCTTTAGAGTGGGGGATTAATTCGTGCCTTAGTTTTATTTTGGGACCTTAGCTGCATCTCCAGGAATCAGGAAAATTCCCACCCAGAACCTTGTTATGTAGGATGATTCTGCTTACAATAGTTTATGATATATGTCCATAATGCCATCATCTAAAAGAAAGTCAGCCCTGAAAACATCAGAGGCTGGTTATATAATTTCTCTGATTCTTAGAAAAAGTAGATAGGAGCAGTGAAAATACCAGTTTATGTTTCTTATATTATTAGTGGTTCTGATGAAAATTTTGGTAGGAGAAAAGGCCAAAATAAATTAGGTATCAATTCCTTAGTGTATGAGCCTCAAAACATTTTATATTATTTGAAAAGGAATGATAATTCTTTAGGCTATTAAAATACTGAATTATTCTTCTTACAGCTGTAAAAGGTAAAATAAAACCTTATAGTATCTGCCAACAATCCATATTGGCCTCAGTTTGTTATCTGAACTTTCCCATGCTCATTAGATACTTGAACTTGGTTTACGCCGATGAGATTAAATAGATTAGCCAGTGGTATGGGAATGTAGATACAGAGAAATTTCTTTCGGCCCAAGCTTCCAGTTGCAACTTAATCTACATATTGTATGAGTAACATAGTTGAGTGGGAAGATGATGAAAAATCACTGAGTCACTGCAAGTAATTTAATTATAAATAGAGTTTTTATGAGGGGTGTTAATGTGTACTACCTCAGCTAACCTGACAATAAAGGTTTCACTAGCTACAATGACATCTGGAACCAAATCACATGTAGAAATTATGCAGCAGCAATAAAAGCCACTTAATTAGCATTGCAAATAATGTTCCAGCATTTATGAGATGTCTGCAAATTTGCATACAGATACATAATTACATAATTTGCAGCTGTTGTGTTTCTTCCATAAGACCTTGCCACTTTATTAGCAGAATATGTAAATTAGGTATTAATTTTCTTTATCTTTCTCATTCTCAGCCTTCTAAAGATGTGTGGTGAATCGTTGTGATTTGATGCACCTCCTTATCTGGATTTTATCACCTTGTCTTAGACTGGTTTTGGAGCAAAACATATCCCATGCCTTATTTAGCAAGAGAGATATTTTGAATGATTTATAAATATCATTTGTTGATGAATGAATATTATTTATTAGCTAACTTTGGCTTTCTCTATTCATTTTTGAAATTCTTTACTAGCTCTGTCACCCTACAAATATGGTCTATTTGTGTCCTGCTGGTTTAAAGAGGCTAATTATTTGTTTGCTCTTATCTATATCTTTCAGATAGTAGCAACTATCTTAAATTCTATATTAATGCAGTCTACTGAAATGAAAGACTCTAATCAAAATAGAATAGTATCTAGGAAGAGTATTAGATACAGAAAGGTAAGCCGATCTGGCAGCTAAATACGGAATAGAAAAGAGGTGCTCTCAACTTCATTTATTGTCAATCCTTCGGAAGGAAAGACTAGCCGCGCTAATTTAATAAATTACATTAGTACAATTTCATGTAGTAGGACCATAAAACTTTATATTTCAGATCTAGAAGTTGTGAAGAAAAACGTCTTATTATGGGTTTGTGATTTATTATCAGCTAAGCAGATTAAAAATATGCAGTTGAGTGTGCCGTGATGGCTGGAGATGGTCTGAGCTTAGGCCTGGTAAGTACAATGTTAAGTACAATCTAAGTTATCTTTTGATAGATGGGGGACTTCTGTCTTACATCCTTGGTATTAGAGTAAAAATTATTTCAGGACCTCAGAGACATAGAAATAAATGGTCTTTGAGAAAAAATGCTTGCATAAAATAGGATTTGAGAAGGTAGACTTTACTGTTCATCCATTTATCTATTTATTTAACATTTATTGAAATAGGTGCTAAGGAAGAGGAAGGCTTGAGCTAGGTTATTAAACTGGGGCAGAGGATAAGGATGACTAATATGTTAATTCACATCCATAAATCTCACAAGTTAATATTCTTAGTCACTGTCAAATATGTTTTCTGAATGCTCCTCTTTATGAAGTGCTGGGTTGGCTATAGTTCAATTTTAATAAAATAGATATTGTCCTAGATTAATAGGAATTTTAATAAAGGGAAACCCATGTGTAAAAATAGTTTAAATGTAAATATATAAAACTACAGACATGTATATTTTTATGGTTTATTGGGGTGATTTCATATTTAAACAGAGTTAAGGGATGAAAAATCCCCATATCCTTTGATATTAGGTTTCCTGAAATTCCTTCTGTCTCCATGATAGCAATCATTAAGTTAATGCCTTTATTCATTTAGGAGAGCAAATACCTTGCATGTAGTTGAACTTAGTAAGAACCCGTGTAACTCTCTCTAGCTTGTCTTTTCTCTCCTGTACTCAAGCTGCTATAAAAGGTAATTACATGGTAGGTTCCAAGAGCTCCCTGTGTTCTAGATGATATTTCTGTTTTCATGAACGCTGCTGCTCAGGCCAGCTTCCCCTCGCCAGCTTCACGCGGGATGGAGATTGGTGCCATAACACTGGGCCTTGTTAACACTGGAATAGAAATTATATGATGTGAAAGGTGAAATATTGTTTACACATGAATTTTGTATAAAAAGAGACCACATAAATGGAAAGTTGTTTGCTTTTTTTTTCTGCTATGCTTTTTTTTTCTCTACTGGATATTTTTAATCTTTTACAGATTATTTATTCATGGTAGTGAACATCCGCATTGTTCATATTATTCTCCTTTAAAACTACGTTTGTGAGGAATACATAATTTAGTTGGTAATGGAGTAAGTAAAATAGAAAGGGCCCCGCCTCCAGCTTGCCTTAAATTTTGATCATTAGGATATTTACTGACCTCAGACTGAATAGCATTTATCAGAAAAAAACTTCCCTCTGGCCACTTGATCTGGTAGCACAGTATACATTTTGAAGACTGATTCATTGATTCTAGTAGCGTTACTGTGACAGTATTTTTATAGTGACTGTTCTTTGAAGTGGAAAAGGGGACCACACAGTGATAGTGAAGTCTCTCCATTATGTGCTTGTATGACTGGCTCTTCTCCCTCTTTTTTCTGAATTTAGCTCAAGATAATTTTTTGAGTTTCACGAATGTCATAGTATTGAGGACAAAGCTAGTCACAAAAAATCATCAGCTTATTTTCTCAATGTTGAATCCTGAAAAGTTTCATAGAACTGGCTGTGACAATTTCAAGGCTTTTGCACCCATGACAGGTCAGCATGCTTTTCTAGTCAGACTCAACTTCAGAAAAGACATGTAGATTACCCCAGTCTCCCCCATTCCCGCTGTGCCAACTTTATTCTCTAAGTTTTTCTTAATATGTTCATGGAAAAGTTGAATAATTATTATAACTAGGTCTGATACTCAAGCAGATAAGAGGCTAAAATAAGGAGGCAGCTCAGAATCTTTCTTAGCCAGGCCCTTTCATCTGTCTTGGCAGCAGCTAGTTTAGAGGCTGAAGACTTGCTCTCTAGTTCCATTATGCGTGGATAGGTCACGTCTTTCTCTGTGTAAAATGAACTGTACTTGTTTGAACTAGGTAAAACAATTTATTTGGTCTGCAGCTTTAAAGACGTTCATAAACTTATAAACCACTGCTCTCTTTTCTTAAATATCAGAAATGGCAATTAAGATAATACACATATTTCTAACAGGTGAGAAAAATAAATGCTTAAGGGATAATTTGGCAATTTTTAGCTTAAGTGTTAGAAATGAGTTAAAATTATGCTTAAAATTACAAAGATTATTATAACATTAATTAAAAATTTTCACTATAACTTTAATCAAATGACTAAGCAATTACCTTCTGAATCCAGCCGTACTCCCTAAAAAGAAATGGAAAGTATTTTTTATGCCAAACAGAGCAGTTATTCTTTCTTCCCACCTATTACAAAAGGACCAGTTCTTGAATTTTATGGCTTTTGTTAAGTTATATAATGAAGAAATCAAGACTAAAACTTGTAAGGTCATATTTACCCCAAGAAAATTACATTATTAATTCATTTGATTTTGTCATAGCAAGAATAGCAAATTAATAAGTTTTAATAATATGGTTTTTATATTTCAGGGATAACATTTTAATATTTAATCTCTGGCACTTTCATTGAAAATAGTAAAAAAAAGTAAATATAGTGTATGAAAAATAAAGTCTTGGAAACATTCTATTGTACTAAAAAATAACCAGTTTCTATGTAAAGATGGATGGTATGAAGGAAAAAAGTATGTCAGGCAAAGTCTGTCTGAAAAACATATCACTCTAGGCTTTTAGAGAAGGATGGTGTTTAATTCAGGGAATTAAATGCTTGAAAACTTTATGAAGTGCTGGGAAAGCGAAGGTCAGGGCAAACCAGGTGAACTGTCAGGTACATTGTAAGCTTTTAGAGAATTAAAGGGTCATGGACCCAAGAAACAGATGCCAGTTATATTTTCCTTTAACATTTAAGGTGATTTGCAAAAGAACACTTGGAATCACTACTAAAACCTCGTCTTTGCCTGAAGCCCACGTTTGCCTGCTATGCCCAGAGACACATTCATAGGGCTTCTGCCTTTTTTCTCCATTCCAAATCCTTCATGAGGGCCTCTCACTGGCAACACCGCTAGAGGGGGTGCTGGTGAATGCAATTCCCAGGCTTGTAAACTGTGATGCCGGAGGCTGCCGAGGGCAGGGCAGTACTGTGTGTTCACAAAAGAAGAAGCCACAGCATGGTTTATTCTGAGTACTCTTGAGTCTTCTAATAAGGTCAAGTATCTCTCAATTTGAGAGATTTGGCATTGCTTATAGAAGGAAATAGCATAATTAAAGAAAGCAATAACATTAACCCTGCATGGTACTGCATTCCTAGTGTAATTCAGTCAGAGAATGGGAAAGCCCACCCACCATTTTCACAATGGTAGCTATCATTGTCTGCGTGTTTCTCATCACCCGTGGAACACAATGTTCTGTTCAGCTGTTTTCCCTGAATCCTCCCCACTCTGATTCACTTTCCCATCACATTTGTTACACTTATTATACAAGTGTGAACTTTCTATTCTGTTGTTTTTTTTTTTTTAATAATTCCTTTTTTTTTTCACTCTCACCTGCTATTTTTTCCCCATTTGTATCACTTCTTACCATGGGGATTGGCTTAACAGCATGGTGATGGTTAAGATACTTACGTACAGAAAAGGCCTGTGAACTCATATTTCATCCATTACTGGACTGCAGCAGATTATTTTAATGGAGCAATTTGTGAATTTTGTACTTTTCCTTTTCAGTTGTAGGTTGTGTCTATCTCAGCCAAGTTTAGGAAAGAGTAAGACTAAGGTCGGATATAACTTCTGTTTTATCCTATAAATTTTCAATTAACATTGATAAATCACCCACAGTGTCTGTCTTATAGTTCTTTGCATTCCTCTGCTTCTTTTTACAGTCTTGGCCTCTGCTCTGTTAGCACCACTTACTCTTAGGCTTATTCTCTGGACTTTGCTGTAATCCCCAAAAGCTTAATATCTATCTGAAAGGTGTTTTGCCATTTTTTCCCACTGACTTTTATTGCCTGTATTTACCTCCTTACTGACTTGTTTTCTAATCTCTGGACCTTTAGTGTCCTCACCCCTCCTTGTCTTCTAATATATTATTTACTTCCCTTTCGACTCTTCACAATTGGTATTGCACCTGCATCTTGGATTATTTTGACTTGAGATTCCACTTTATAATGTTAATTGCTAGACAAGGACCAAGTAGAAACCAATGGATTGTTATGTTTATATGTTAGAATCTCTAATGACAAGTCTAAGGACTGACAGGAGAAACTCAATTTGTTAAATGAATTAATGAACCTCACTCTTTGTATTCTCTACTTCTACTCCTGAGATGTAGGGGGAAAACTCATATAACTCTACATAAGGACTAAATGTAAATTTATAATTTTTATCTTCAACTGGGCCCTTAATGAGTCATTAATCTATTATTATTATTATTATTATTATTATAATTATTAGTTGGACAGTGTCTCTGCCTAAGTTCCCTAGAAAGTAGTCCTTGAGGGAAATACTAAGGACTACATTTTCTTATGAATGTAGTCCAAGGAATGGAAAAGTGAAGGAAAAGGTGAGAGAAACAGGGATAGAGGGATTAAAAATATACCGGAGTTGTTGCTGAGCTGGTCACAGCTATGTCCCACAGAATTTCGTCAGAGAAGCCATTCTCGTGCTGCCTTTCCTAACAGTCCATGCAGAGAATGGAAGGCACCTGAATTTCCCTACTGTCTTCCACTGGTCAATTTTCACCCCTTGAGGTCTCATGTCCCTCACACTTATAGGTCCCATATGTATGGATGTTGAGAAAATTCTGTGGCATCTTATACTTTAGCATCATGACCTTGGGATCACGTGAGTGCCATCAGGTATAGTTCATGAGTGATACAAGGGACCTGGTGCTGCTACCAGAGGGTGTCCTTTAGTCCTGTGACAGTAGCAGCATCCTGGCTCCAGGATTGGGGGACCAGCACAACTCTTATTAGGGATTCAATGGCCAGAACACAAGCCAACTACATATATTTAGGCTGGCACATGAACTGGTCTGTCACTTTTCTTTTCCCATAGAGATTGTCACCAGTTATTACTATTATCAGGTAAGAAAGAAGGCTGGTCCATATGCTAGTATGAGTGATACCTTTGTACATAATGTTTTGATATTGAAATTTTTATTTTCAAGGACAGAATATTTTATATTTATATTTACATTGTACTTTGATGTGAATGTGAGTGTATGTCAAACAACTCAATAAGTAGGTTTGGATAGTGTTACATTAATTTTGATAATGTCAAGGAGACAGAAAAGTTGAAAATCTTGTCAAAGGTCATTGAGCTACAGTGTTTTGGTAAAAAATAACTTACAGTTGGGAATCAAATACTTGACTTTAATTCTAACACCATATCTTACTTTTACATTGTCATTATTTTTTAACCCAGGAGCACCAATATTCAGACCAACCTGGAGTAATTGGCTCAGCAATCCTATGATCTTGCAGTGGGCTTATATTAAAAATCTCACCAACATTTTATGGAAGTCTGTGTATCTGCACAGATAAGATTAGGAGAGAAAGGAAGTGAGAAAAATGTGAATTACTTGGCGTATGAGTTTTATGAGTTACAAGAAAAGGCAAGACAGTTTTCTCTATTTTGAAAAGGTCCATTGGTTGGAATTAAAGAAGAATCTGGTCCTCTCTAAAACAAAACAAAACAAAACAAACAAAACAAAACAAAACAAAACAAAATAAAACAAAACAAAACAAAGCAAAACAAAACCAAATAAAACAAAACCAAACATAACACATAAAGATGTGTTCCTTCTATCATTTTCTCTCTTTTGACAGTGAATCATTTTGGTTTTTAAGTTGCAATAGTTCATGAAAGTGTTATTTTATAAATATAAATCCTATTGAGTGAGTACTTGCAGATTGAAATGTATAGGTTAAAATTAAGGTTAAAATCAGAGAGGTTTTTTTCCTCTCAAGAATATGATCTTATGCCAAATTTCAAAACTAACAGGCTTTCATAAAATTACAAAGAACTATAATTAAAAGTAGTAGAATCTAGTTTGCAATTGCAAACACTTCTGGTCTTAATGCTAGATAAGTATAAAGAAATAAAGAAATAAATAGATGGACTATCATGAAAACATTAGCCCATTTTTGTCACCAAAGAATGATATAGTTTTTATGTCTTAAAAATATATAGGTTGCTCTTGCCTGGTGCAAATAGTCATTTAATAACAGAGTTATCTCTGCATGTCCAAAATAGATTGGATTAGTTCTCATTGCTCAAGTTAGATACTGCAAACCGTTCATCCTGTTTGTTCTTTGGTTTCCTCATAATTTTTCTGCATTTACATTAGCATTACAACTTAACCTTCCACAGTCAATCACATATATTAGCTGCTTTAAGCATTTCTTAATAATAATTTTCCAGAATACTTTTATTTTCTAGCCAAAAAATGAAGTAACACAAAATAGCCCAGGCTTCTTGCCAATATCAAATATGGGTATAAATTAAACCATATAGTTGGAAGCTGATTTAATATTTTTTCTTGATTAAGAAGAGATAATTAGCACATATACAAAAAAAGCATGTAATTTTTATTATCTGTGAAGACTGTCACAATGAATACATCATTACCTGCACAAATAAGAAAGTAGAATGCTACAATTCATTTTTTGAACAGCTGTGAGTAGGGAAGAAAAGCAATTCGACCTTATCTTTTTCTTTATAATTAGCATTGCTGAAACAACTTTAAAGGCAGAACCAAAGGCAGATAAAAATGTAGACTGGTAACAAGTTGGGAAAAGTTTATTATAAAAGAAACCTGTAATTATATAAAGAACATACTGAATAGGAAGGTCTGCACTTTGAAAATGTGAAACATTGAGCAATTGGATGTTCCAGAACTACTGATGCTGTGATAATAAATAAAGGAAGAAATATAAAGCAAAGAATTAGGTTCCCTCAGAAAAATCAAGCTGCAGAAAAGGTGGCCAGAGTCAGGAGCACCTGAGGTGTGCTCAGGTGAGTGGCGATGGAGACTCCTGGAAGTGAGAGACTGAAGATTATGGGCAGATAGAATTTTCTTCTAATAAAAATTCTCAGGACTATTTCTCAGCCCTGGGTCAGCTCCCTGGTTTTGTCCCACTCCTCTGTTTTTTCTTATGAAGGGTCATGAGACTAGTTTGCCTTCTCCTCTTTTAACCTCTACCATCTGCAGCTTCTAGCCATGACCTCTCTACTCCTTGACCTGCTGGAGGAAAGGATGCAGTGAGTCACCTGTCTTCCTATTTCTGAAGAAGCTGAAGGCTCTTTTGAGGTTTCACGGCAATTGTTACCAGTAGCAATTGTTACCAGTTCTTTGAGTGAACATTTTTTTGAGGACTTGATATGTTTCAGGCACATGATTAGACATTAGCAACCTGAAGTTGAATAGGCATGATTCTCTGAAAGGAAGTCAGTGTCAGACAACAGATAATTAAAATAACATGATTTTCACCCATTAGGATGGCTACTGTCAAAAAAAAAAAAAAAGAAAAGAAAAGAAAAAGTGTTGAGGATACAGACAAACTGGACCCCTTGGGTGCTGCTGGTAGAAATGTAAAATGATACAGCTGTTATAGAAAACAGCATAGTGGTTCCTCGAAAAATTGAAAACAGAATTACCATATGATGCAGAGATTCTACTTCTGGATACATATCCAAGAGAATTAAAAGCAGGGTCTCAAAGATATATTTGCACCCTTGTATTCATAGCAGCATTATACCAATAGCCAAAAGGTAGGAGCAACCCGAGTGTTCATTGATGGACGAACGTTTAAACAAAATGTATCATATGCATTCTATGCATTATTATTCAGCTTTAAAAAGGAATGAAAATCTGACACGTACTGCAACATGGATGAACCTTGAAGATATGCTAAGTGAATAAACCAGTCTGAAAAAAAGACAAATACTGTATTTTTCCACTTATATGAAGTATCTACAGTAGTCAGTTTCAAAGAAACAGAGTAGAATGGTGGTTGCCTGGGGCTAGGATGAGGAGGAAATGGGAGAGTTATTGTTTAACGGGAATAGAATTTTAGTTTTGCAAGATGAAAAAGTAATTGAAGGTGAATTTCAGTCTTCCTAAACCTCTCATTAACTTAAATAACCATATCCACATCTTTACCAGTAATGGTAACCAGGGATAATTCAGATTTTGCATAAGCAGGATCCACAGTACAAAGGGTGAAGAGCGGTTAAGGGAAATCAATGAAAATGCAGTATTAAGGGGCTCTGCCTTCCTCATTCATTCAAAAATTGCATTTCAGGCCCAGCAAGGAGGCACGAGCTACCTATACAACACACAAGATTAATAGAACATTTGTAATGTGGAGTTTTTGAAAGAAAAAGGTGCTTTTGTGAATGCAAAGCATTGTCCTTGTGACGGAATTAAGTAGACTAAAAGGTATCACCTTTTGAGACACAAAACATTGATTAGAAATGTGACTGATCTTATGCCAAATTTCAAAACTAACAGGCTTTCATAAAATTACAAAGAACTATAATTAAAAGTAGTAGAATCTAGTTTGCAATTGCAAACACTTCTGGTCTTAATGCTAGATAAGTATAAAGAAATAAAGAAATAAATAGATGGAATATCATGAAAACATTAGCCCATTTTTGTCACCAAAGAATGATATAGTTTTTATGTCTTAAAAATATATAGGTTGCTCTTGCCTGGTGCAAATAGTCATTTAATAACAGAGTTATCTCTGCATGTCCAAAATAGATTGGATTAGTTCTCATTGCTCAAGTTAGATACTGCAAACCGTTCATCCTGTTTGTTCTTTGGTTTCCTCATAATTTTTCTGCATTTACATTAGCATTACAACTTAACCTTCCACAGTCAATCACATATATTAGCTGCTTTAAGCATTTCTTAATAATAATTTTCCAGAATACTTTTATTTTCTAGCCAAAAAATGAAGTAACACAAAATAGCCCAGGCTTCTTGCCAATATCAAATATGGGTATAAATTAAACCATATAGTTGGAAGCTGATTTAATATTTTTTCTTGATTAAGAAGAGATAATTAGCACATATACAAAAAAAGCATGTAATTTTTATTATCTGTGAAGACTGTCACAATGAATACATCATTACCTGCACAAATAAGAAAGTAGAATGCTACAATTCATTTTTTGAACAGCTGTGAGTAGGGAAGAAAAGCAATTCGACCTTATCTTTTTCTTTATAATTAGCATTGCTGAAACAACTTTAAAGGCAGAACCAAAGGCAGATAAAAATGTAGACTGGTAACAAGTTGGGAAAAGTTTATTATAAAAGAAACCTGTAATTATATAAAGAACATACTGAATAGGAAGGTCTGCACTTTGAAAATGTGAAACATTGAGCAATTGGATGTTCCAGAACTACTGATGCTGTGATAATAAATAAAGGAAGAAATATAAAGCAAAGAATTAGGTTCCCTCAGAAAAATCAAGCTGCAGAAAAGGTGGCCAGAGTCAGGAGCACCTGAGGTGTGCTCAGGTGAGTGGCGATGGAGACTCCTGGAAGTGAGAGACTGAAGATTATGGGCAGATAGAATTTTCTTCTAATAAAAATTCTCAGGACTATTTCTCAGCCCTGGGTCAGCTCCCTGGTTTTGTCCCACTCCTCTGTTTTTTCTTATGAAGGGTCATGAGACTAGTTTGCCTTCTCCTCTTTTAACCTCTACCATCTGCAGCTTCTAGCCATGACCTCTCTACTCCTTGACCTGCTGGAGGAAAGGATGCAGTGAGTCACCTGTCTTCCTATTTCTGAAGAAGCTGAAGGCTCTTTTGAGGTTTCACGGCAATTGTTACCAGTAGCAATTGTTACCAGTTCTTTGAGTGAACATTTTTTTGAGGACTTGATATGTTTCAGGCAGATGATTAGACATTAGCAACCTGAAGTTGAATAGGCATGATTCTCTGGAAGGAAGTCAGTGTCAGACAACAGATAATTAAAATAACATGATTTTCACCCATTAGGATGGCTACTGTCAAAAAAAAAAAAAAAGAAAAGAAAAGAAAAAGTGTTGAGGATACAGACAAACTGGACCCCTTGGGTGCTGCTGGTAGAAATGTAAAATGATACAGCTGTTATGGAAAACAGCATAGTGGTTCCTCGAAAAATTGAAAACAGAATTACCATATGATGCAGAGATTCTACTTCTGGATACATATCCAAGAGAATTAAAAGCAGGGTCTCAAAGATATATTTGCACCCTTGTATTCATAGCAGCATTATACCAATAGCCAAAAGGTAGGAGCAACCCGAGTGTTCATTGATGGACGAACGTTTAAACAAAATGTATCATATGCATTCAATGCATTATTATTCAGCTTTAAAAAGGAATGAAAATCTGACACGTACTGCAACATGGATGAACCTTGAGGATATGCTAAGTGAATAAACCAGTCTGAAAAAAAGACAAATACTGTATTTTTCCACTTATATGAAGTATCTACAGTAGTCAGTTTCAAAGAAACAGAGTAGAATGGTGGTTGCCTGGGGCTAGGATGAGGAGGAAATGGGAGAGTTATTGTTTAACGGGAATAGAATTTTAGTTTTGCAAGATGAAAAAGTAATTGAAGGTGAATTTCAGTCTTCCTAAACCTCTCATTAACTTAAATAACCATATCCACATCTTTACCAGTAATGGTAACCAGGGATAATTCAGATTTTGCATAAGCAGGATCCACAGTACAAAGGGTGAAGAGCGGTTAAGGGAAATCAATGAAAATGCAGTATTAAGGGGCTCTGCCTTCCTCATTCATTCAAAAATTGCATTTCAGGCCCAGCAAGGAGGCACGAGCTACCTATACAACACACAAGATTAATAGAACATTTGTAATGTGGAGTTTTTGAAAGAAAAAGGTGCTTTTGTGAATGCAAAGCATTGTCCTTGTGACGGAATTAAGTAGACTAAAAGGTATCACCTTTTGAGACACAAAACATTGATTAGAAATGTGACAAGAGGTTTTAGCAATACTGAACCGAAGGCTGTCACACGATTTGCTTTTTATTTCCACTGCTGTGCCCAGGTAGCCTGCTCATTAGTCCACTTTCCATCTTGTCTAGGAGGGCAGATTTGTGCCCTTCTTACGGCTTGGGTATGGAGCACACACCAATGCCATATTGTAGTGGAGTCAGTCTGCTTTTTCATGATGGATAAGGCCAAAGTTATTTCATAAAAATGAATTTTCAGGGCAATCATAGTAATCCATGTACCTTAAAATTTTGATTTAAAATATTCCATTTTAATGATTATGGGAAACACAAGACATACTTTATAAGTAAATTAAGTCTTATAAAAAACGCACTTAAAAAAGCCAACTCTTTAAGTATAAACAAACTTCATTCAAAGGTTCTTAGATTTTTCATTGGTACATTGGTAGGTATCAAGTGAGAGCTTCTGATGGACTTCCTGGTTCTGAAGTTATGTGACTCTATATTTCTTATGTGAAATTATTGAGCGGTCAGATTCTTTGCCTTCCAAGAACTGGTATTTCCGTTTCTAAAATGATGCTGTGTAAAAGTAGGATATGAGCTGATTGGCAGCTTAAGTAAAAGTAGTAAATGAATGTTTGGTGTCCCACGTTTCAGTGACACTAGTTTTTGTTCTAGTTTCTGAGAAGCATACTTCACGCCTTATTTCACTTTTTTTTTTTTTTAAATTTAGCGTCGTTTGCTCTCTTCCACTTCCCTGTGAAACCCTTCCCCGGAGGCTGCACCAGTGAGGGCCCCACGGACTTCCATCAGTTCCTAGACAGGCCAAGAGCAGTGTCCTACCTCCTCTTCCTCCCCACCCCGCCCACTCTGGCAAGGAGAAGGTTGGATGCCCTGCCAACTGATGCGTCCACAGTTTCAAAGAAGTAGAGGGCTTCCTTTTTAGGGAAGAATCGGAGTAGATAATATCATCTGGGTCTATACTGAGAAGAGGATACATGAAGAATTCATTTAGTTTTTCAAGGATAGAGCCCAGAATGCTAAGCAGAATTTAAACTCTTTTGGTGATAAAAGATCTTATTTCCAAGCCAGATACGGTTTCAAAAGCTGAGCCACGCGTGCTCTCCAGAGTTTTCCTGCACAGATATCTCCCCTCACTGGTGAGGGGGTGGCTGAGCCAGATGAGGCCGAAGGGACACAACTTACTAAAGTTATCTTATCTTCATTTGCTTCTCCTGTCATAACACCATTTCCAAAGAAGGAACTAAAGCAGCAAAAGTGTTTGCATTTTACTAGACTAGTACTTTACTAGTACTAGTAATACATTCTATACTATTTAGAGGTATTTGTATGCAAGTTCAAATACTGATTTTTCTGCGAGGAATGAGAAAGTGCTGGTGTTGTTCCTTTATAAAATGAATTTCTTTTTTCCTAATAAAGCAGAAGAAAACAAATTTACCATGACCATATTTAAAATTTCTTTTTGTGTGCTTGTTATTATAATAATTAGAACTATTATTATTTTATAATAGCTCTAGGTAGTAAAGAAGCATGGACCTTATTAGCCAGAAAACCAGGTTTTAAATCCATACTTTGCCTCTTATTAGCTGTGTGTCTTTAAATTAATTAACCTTTCGGAGACTCAGTTTCTTTATTTGTAAAATGGAGATAATAGCCTCCATTTCACAGGCAGGATGTAAAAATTAAAATGATATAGTAGAAGGGAATTGCCACATTGATAAGCACTTATAAAGTTGCAATTATTATTACTGCTTTTTTAGTAGCTATCAAAATTTAATCCACTCCTGTAGCTGAAAATGTATTATTTTTATTATTACTCTAAACTACCATCTACTGGCTCACAGCATGAGCTTAAATAAAAGTAGCTGGAAAAAGGTATTAATTATTTTCATGTGTTTGTGACTTATGTCATCACAAAACTCAAATCTTTTAAAATGCTAATAAAATCATATTACCTCTGCTCAAATTGTTCAGTGGTAGCACATCTTCCTCAGAGGCAAAGTCCAAGATTTTGCAATGGCTCTCAGAGGCTGACATGGTCTGGTCTTCTGCTAGTTCTCTGATCTCATCCTGTTACACTCCCTTTCCCTCACTCTGATCCAGCCATGCCGCCTTTTCTCTGTTCCTCAAACATACTAGGCTTGCTTCTGCTCAGAGTCTTTGCTTTACTTGTTGCCTATGCCTGGAACTCTTTCTCTCAGTGTCCTTCCTTGCTTACTCACCCCAATGCTACCTTTCATGTCGATCCTGTTAAAATTCACGCACACATGCATATACACTCTAAGCTCTTTCTCTATTTTATTTTTTCTCCAGAGCACATATAGTTCATAGATATACTTTTCTTATTTAGAGGTGCTTTATTTACTTGTTTAATGGCTGTCTCCTAGGATGGACTCTTTATGAGCTAGATGAGTGTATGATTTATTATCTATTCTGGGATATTTTGAGAGTGAAGTGGCCTCTGTTAGTAGTTATACCAAATAACTGGTCTAGGCAAACTGATGTGGTCACCCTGTTCATGAGGGCTATTTTGACTGTTTAATCAACATCATATTTGCAGTGTCTGGCATAGTGGGTGTGCCAAGTAGGTGCTCATTTAATACTGTGTTGAGTGTTGAATGGATGAATAAATCCTGAGGCTTAACTTCAAGTCTACATCATTCCTTGCTTCTGATTTGTTTTCCTGACCCATTTCTCTCTTCAATCCATTCCTCCTATTGCTACCTAAGCAACAAAAATTATCCCACAATCTTAAAAAACAAATAAAACAGAAAAAAAAAATCATTCCTATACTTAGAGTAGAATGTTCTTATCATTTAGCGTGACCTGCAAATCCTGCCACCATCTTGTGTTCTCCTATCTCCTCTTCAGGCACATTTCTCTGCACCAATTCTGACATTCTCAGAGCTTTCAGCCACTTCCTGTTGTTTTCCAAGATAGCAAGCTCTTTCATGTAGATGCCTTTGCACACTGTTCTGTATTCTACCTGGCATTACTTCTCCTCCATTAATTTTAAAAACTCATATTTATCTTTTACGACCTCATTCATAGGTCACCTTGTCAAGTCTTTGAGACATCTGAGTATTTTGTTTGGCCATAGGAGTTTCTTCTACATTTTAAAAGAATAATCACTAGGTATTTCTTATATTTTGTTGCAAGATAATTTATTTAAAAATACCTCAGTATTTTAAATCTCTCCTTCTGTGTGTATGTGTGTAAATTAAATTTAATCCATATTATAGCGATTGTTAGTTTGCACGTGAAGGATTTTAATGAGGATTTCACACCCTACAGGTATCGATGGCAAGTAGTTTAAGTATCATCTAACTCCTCAATAGAGGGTTTGTTAATTAGCATAAATAATGCTAGAAATAGTTTTTTTTCCTTGATGAAATAAACAGTCCTCAAGATTTATAGTTAGCTAGAAAAAATTTATAGATTCTGCTGCCCCCAAGTAAATAAGTGATGGAATCTGGCAAACCTCATAGGGTCATACTTTTACTGTTGAGTCCATATTCTAAATATCAATTTGGTCTTTTTACCCTGCTCTTAGGCAGGACTCTTCTAATTTAAGTCAAACGTTAGTGGATCCTACCAGTATACTCTAACTCTGTTCTTCTTAGAGTAAAGCATGTCACGTGCTTGTCAGGGTATCAGGGTATTCAGGACAGAATAGGATATTATTTAGTCTCTCTCTCTCTCTCTCTCTTTTAAGTGCATGACTATTTTGAGGCATCTTTGCTTCCAAATGTATGAATTCTTGGCAACATTGGTTTGTAACTTGCTTTTATTATAATTTTTTATCTAGTTAAAAAAAAGTTGCTACCTACCTCTTATTGTTGGGGGCAACAGATATTTGCCAATGAGCTCCATAGACGTCAGTGTTTAAATTTGCTTGGATCAGTCTGAAGTCCTGTTATAATGATTTAATTATGCATGGGTGTCAGGTCTCCTCATTAGGTCTGTGATTCTTTGGATATGTCTTAGTCTTTCTTGTACCCATGGAGCCTGCCATGGAGGCGAGTTGGCTCAGCAAATGCTTGTTGAGTGAACAAATAAACAAAATATTAGACCTTTAACATTAGAAACAATGAAAGGCAACATAACTTAGACTGAAAGAGAGCAAAAGTGGTAGGGTCATAGGGGGAGCAAACAGCAGGGTTGTCTAGAAATGAGAGGTTTACAGATATATGATAGTCAGTTCTGAAAGTGGGACAGCCCTGCATGGATAAGTATGATGGGTTGGTTACTATGATATGCCTTTTCTCCCTCTTTATTTAAATACTTATTCACATTAAAACATTTAAAAAAATTGCAAGGTAAAATTAAAGTGGCTAATGACTCTTTGGTGTATATAAATTCTATCAAAAATCCTGGAAATTAAATAGCAATAAACACCTCTGAATATTACAAAACATTGCTCTAACTTAAGGGGCCACAAATGATTTCTTATGATATAGTCCTCTTGAATTGGAAGATGTTACATACAGGTGCTTTTGTAAAGC
>NW_011888889.1:1214954-1228617 GCF_000151845.1 Pteropus vampyrus | reverse complement strand
GCTCTAACTTAAGGGGCCACAAATGATTTCTTATGATATAGTCCTCTTGAATTGGAAGATGTTACATACAGGTGCTTTTGTAAAGCTCTCTATAGCTTTTAAGACACTTCTAAAAATGTGATTTTATCTTCACAATAAGACTTTAAGGAAGGTATTGCAGTCAGTACATAGCAGTTACATTGAAGACCCATCTCAGATCTTGGAAATACAGAAAACACAATTGCCCTGAGAGAGTTAAACTAATTACATCTCTAAGGTATAAAATAACACAATATCTCCTAACTATTAGTTCCTAACTGTAGATTAACCATTGGTATAAATATATATTAGGAATGTTTTTACTAAAACAAAACAAAACAAAACAAAAACCACAATTTCACCTGAAAATGACTTAAAATGGCAATAAAGCCATTTAATGATCTATTTAACAAGATATTTAGACAGTTCAGGATTAAGAGTGGCTTGATGATTCCATTAAAACCCAACTTTCTTCTAGATTTCTACTCTATCTTATGTGTGTTGGCTTGACTTCTTGCATCATAAAAGACTTGGTTGCTGCAGCTCTAGGTATCATTCTCCAGTAAAGGCAAGCAGAAGGGAAGGTATAGCCCCAGCTTTGCCTGCCCTTTTTATCAGGAATGCAGAAATTTTTCCAGATGGGCTCTGCAATCTTCAGCTAATCTGCTTTTGATCGGAACTACCAAAAAGCTATCCCTGTTTCAAGCGGGACTGGGAAGAAAGTACTTAGCTTCTCCACTGTGGTGGGGGGCGGGGGGGTGGGGTAGACAAGAGAGAATGGGGTTGGAATTAGGCATGATCTTAGCCCATCAAAGGCATCTGTCCCAGCTCTTTAAAAGAAGCAATCTTGCCAGTAAGAACACATTTAGCTCACAGAAGCACACTTCTCACAAAGTAAACTCAGCAATGCTGGAGCCATGAATTAGAGGGATGGGGAAGTCTGGTCATAGTGAGAAGTTCATGGTTGGGGAGTTCAGTGAAATGTCCCTCAACCCTTTTCTTTGCTCTTGTTCCGCATACACCCCCAATTTTTTTTTTGGTTCAAATTCAAGCTTCTCAGCCAATTTGAGACCATGATGTAAATGAGATCATCAAGTATAATATGACATGCCAAAATTGTGATAACAAATAAATCAACAGCTTAACTTATGTATCTTGTAAACTCAGTTTTGGGAAATCCCTCATTGCAATTTTTATCATATATATTCTGCTGTTATTTTCCAATTTCTGGACTTGTAGATCTGAGGACCACATCAGAGACCACTGTATATTCACCAAGAAAATGAGCTTGGTCAAATGAAATGGGTTAAGATAAAAATTAATACATTTCACATTTCAGTTATAGCAAGCCTCTTTTTAATTAGTTGTCGTGTCTCTTCAAAGTCTTAACAGAAACCGTTGTTTCCATTCTGTGGATTTGAAAAGAGGTTCAGAGAAGTTAAGTAAGCTGTTTAGTTTTGCCCATTGAGTGATGTATACAGGGTGCAAACACAGGTCCTCTCAGTCTACAGGGAAGGATCAACCGTAAAATTCTTGGAGAACTCTTCTGGCCTCCATTTTCCCTCTCTATCTTCTTTTCTTCAGCTCTAGTTGAAACTCTTTTCCTCCAAGTGTAATGATCATAGGACTAAATTATATGGCGACCAGGGAGAAAATCAGTGCAACCAGTGACTTTTAATGTTGAGAAATTATATCTGCAACTTAAAAACAATATCACTGCAGTTATTGTAACCCTGAAGCATTTAGGAGACTAGCAGTGGCCCCACAGCCAAGGATTGGGCCTCTGGTTGGCTTAGCTTGTTTGGTCATTTAGGATCTTCCGAATGGAGACTATTTTCTGCCATCAAAATAATACTATTTTTAAATTACAGTAATACATATAAACATATGCAAGTGGTATATTTAATTATTTTTATATTTTACATGTTATTATGGAAATAAAATTTATATATATCTATGTTTCATTTTACTACATAATTAGTTATCATTTAGGCTATTCAGTTATTGATAACATTTAAGGACATTGAATTTCTAAGATTGTTAATAGAACGGAGAGAGAAGTATTTTCACAAATCAAAAAGCTGCTAAAGTTATAGTTTTGAATATTTGGGATAATTTCTCTTTCTCACACTGGTGGTGTGGATTCTTTCTGGCTGGAGATTTAGTTCTGAGATCTCTGTATGTGGCGATAACAGCATGTCTGAGGGAATATTCATTTATATCACAAATATTTGTTAAGGATCAATTATGTGCCCGGCCTCAGTTTAGTCACTAGGGACCAAGTGGTAAAGATGAGAGATCAGGTTTCTGCATTCATGGAGCTATTGTATAATGAAGGCAATAAACAGGTATATAGATACATAAGGGAATTTCAGATAGAGATGAGTGCTGAGGGAAATTATAGCACAGACATGTGAGAGAGACTCACCAGGAGGGGACCCTCTGAAGGACTTTTTAAGCAGGGAGACATTAGAGCTGAGACTGAAGAGTCAGTTTTATAAAAAAAATCTGTGATCAAATGTTTTAGGAAACAGATTTGCAACTTTACAATTACAGAAACCTGACAGTTGCCATTGTAATAGAATTTTATATTATGTAGCATTTCAAGAAAAACAGAAAAAATTACTCATTTGTATGAGGCTAGAATTTGCCACTACGTGATATTTCTGGGGTACGTGCATCTGGGGTAGGATTTACAGTTTTATGCAGAAGGAATGTTCTATTTTAGAGACATGATTCTTCACTTTTATATAGGATGTTAGAGTTTATAAAGATCGTTTACATTCATGATTACATGTTTTGGTAGATATCCATTTTTAACAATAGCCTTAAGCCAATTGGATTGCAAACAAAAGAAAATCCAGCTCAAATTAATGGAAATTTATGTAATTACATAAGAATCTGAGAGTTTCTGATTTCAGGCAGAGGTGAATTCAGAGGCTAAATAATACCATCAGGATATAGTCTTTCTATCTTTCTGTTTCTGTCTGTTGCCTCTGTATTCTCTCCACTTTGTTTATTCTCAGTTATATGTTCTCTGTATGGTAGCAAGTATGGTTACCAACCCTCTCTACTTTGCAAACTTAGCTTGGAGATGAAAATAAACCACTTCTTCCCTGAGAGCTGCAGCAAAGGTCCAAGGTGTGACTCAGCCTCTGTGGCCAGGGGCATGCTGAGCTCTTGTTGGTCAGGAGTGGCAGTCATCCCACCTAACCCACAGGGACTGAAAGTGGGAGAGGCTTGACTCCCAAAAGGAAAGGAAAGGAAGGGGTCCTGAGCAGGCAATAGAACATATTTCCGCCATGAAATTATAAGTACCTTTTTCACATGTGAAGTTAAGAGGTTTGTTGATATTACATAGAAAATCTACGTCTTAGACTGTATGAACGGGATTATTTCTACCCCCGTGGTCTTACTATCTTCTACGTGAAACAAAGGACACGTTCCCCAAAGAATTCAATTAAGGAGTAGAAAAGACACACAACAAATCATATTTTTAGTGAAACCTGATCTCTCATCTTTACCAACGGTACTTCACTTTGGTTGCTTCAGAAAGCAACTCTGTACTTTCTCCCTGGCTTGCTAAGGAGATGTCAACAGTTGTTTGATTTGACATAACTTTTTTCACGTAGACTTGGCATAGTTTCCCTTGACACATGGAGGATGTTATATTTTTGGGCATGGGTGGTGTTGAGGAGTTGAGAGCTGAGAGAACCATATGTCACATGGAGGGCTTTGATTCTATGGGGCAAAAAGGACCATATCCTTTTGTTCCTCTTTGATTGTCCACTCCACCGGTCAGATTTTCTTACTTTTAAAAGATGAATAATTCATACAACGAATTTTGAGAGAAATTGCAAGATAAATTTAGGACTATGTACATGAAGATGCAGCACCAAATATTTTGTGTAAGTGGCAAGTATGTATAGTACAGCCCACATAGAGATGATTCCATTTGCAATATACATGGCCATCGATAGATTTCAAATAAGTCCTGCCCTAAATCCAAATATAGTGTCACAAATGTGCAGAAGAAAGGAGAACCAGTGTGCGCTTGTTCCATGATTTTAATCATTTTTCCTATAGATGTTAAATATGTTATATTTTAAGGATTACTAAAAAATGGAACACACAAAAAGTACGCCTCCAAAGGCTTTGTTTATTACATGTTCTTCCTTCCATAGGTTAAAACAGAGTTTTTCTTCCTTCTGTTTGAGTGTTGTGTTGAGTTGCAAGGGCTCACCAGCTTCCCCCAAAGTTCTTTTTCTCATTTCTCCTAGAAAGTACTGATGTCATGCAAAAAGGACCAAATGTTCTGCTCTGATATTTTAGAACTTCTGAGATAGGTAACATCATATCTCATGAAGTCTCTCATTGTAGATTATGAGGTTTGAGCATACCTCTTATAGAAATCTTGGTTCACTGTGTAGGGGGAATTGATGTGTTCTGATCAAGGTAAATGCAAATATACCTTTTCTACAGAGAATAAGATTAAGGATAAATTAAGTCTTGCAAAAAACCCAGCTCACCGCCTAAAGCCCTGCTGGATTCTGAAAAATATTTTACTAACTTATACCTCTATTCTAGAAGACTTATCCACTCCTATTTCTTTTCTCCAGTCTCAGACTTTGTCTGGCAAATGTTCCTCCTCCACCTTTGCTAACTTTCAGATCATTAGACTGAAGCGAGTGATAATGCTAAAGCTTGCCGAGAATCCAGTCCTCTGTTTTGCCTGCTCTCTGGTCCTGAAGAACTGGCTTCCTTTTACAGAGCAGCATATTTTTCTTTGGTTATATAGGGCCATGGGGCAGATATCTTGTATTCTGATAAACAGCAATGCCCAGATCTAACATTTTCAGTCTCCTCATATACAGAATTGTATTCTTTGTTTTCTCATAGCCAGCTACTATACTTAGATCACTCATTGGCCTGTGTTCTTTTGCTCCAGGTATTTAGATTCAGACTCTAAAGCATTCTCATTTCCTTCCCTGATTTAATCTGTTAACCTGCTTGCTGAATGCAAGCTAATTATTCAGCTTCATTCAAAGAATTTCAAATGAGAAAAATAGGTTTTGAAAAAGGCCTATTTCTGTCCTTATCACTCTCTGTTCCCCATAATTACCACATAGAAATATGAACTAACATGAATCCGAGAATCCAGAGCCAATTTGTATCATCTCAGTGTTTGTAACTCTCCTAGAACACAGAGACTCATGGGGGAAGCCTTCCATGTGCACATCCTTGCATATACATGGGTGAACTGAAGAAGGTCTTTGCTGAAAATCATTCTCAGAACCAAAGCTGCTAGAGATGTTCCCTGGTGCAACTCATCGGTAAATCTAATTATCTATGTATCTATCTATTATCTATCTATGAATCTATGTATCTATGTATCTATATGTACCTATGTATGTATGTATGTATGTATGTATGTATGTATCATCTATTTATCATTATCTATCACCTATCTTTTCCAACTGCCTATTATCTTTTATCTAAATGATCTATCACTAGCATCAATCTTAACCTATAGTTCAGAGTTCTTGCTGGTGCTGTTGAACATGACATTTGATTTTTTTAGGGCAGCATACAAGACATTTATTATGGTTTCTTAGCTTTTAGGCTGAGATATTTTTATTTTGTATCTTTCATCATTATTCATCATTTAAAAACAAGTTAGAAAACTTTACTTCAAAATTGAAGCTTCCAGACACCTACGGAGTTTAACATGCTTGAAGAGAACTTTTCGGATCAAAATTGAATCATGAAATTTATCAAGTGGTAAAAAAAATTAGGCAATTAAATTCGTTTTGCAAGGAATAAAATTCATTAAGCTATTTAGTTGTTGGGATACATTCTTCTTGATGATGATTATATATTAGGCTTTAAAATTTTATTTCATTATAATAATTTATATTGTCAGAATAAAACATAAAAGGCTCACGAGGTCTGAGCAGCAAATATGCATTTTAAACTTACTCAAGTAAAGCAATTACATGACAGGCTTTGAGATATATATATATATATATATATACACACACACACACACATATATATACACACACACATATATATACACACACATACACACACACACACACACACACACACACACACACACACACACACACACACACACACATATATATATATGCATGTTTTAAAATATCCACAAATATAATTTGCACTCTAGGTAGTAATGATGCTCCAGAGACTTTGAGTGTCTCTATTTTTAGATTCTCATTATCAGAAATAACTGTTTCTGAAACTGCTTAGATTTCCCAAAATAAGAATTCAGGTTAAAAAGTTTAAAAACCAAAGAAAGAAAGAAAGATTAAAAATTTTACTCACAGAAAGCAAGGGAAGAAACCCATCCATTTTTAGCTTTGAGTGCTTCAAATTCTCAGATTGAATTCATCAAGGGTGTCGAGGCATGGTGGTCGCTTTCCATCTCACAGGATGAGCATTTTGAGTTGAATTTCAGGATTCTAATTTTTGCCTACTTATTCTCTACTGACTAGTTCAGAATTGTGTCCTAAAGGCTGGAGGCTTGGTTTCCATTGATATTAAGAAAGACTTTCTAGAATCTCATAGGATTAATGAAATCTGATCCAGTATTTCTTATGCTAATGGCTCTTTATTCATGTGGTATTTCTCACAAACCAGGAAAAAAGTTTCCTGGAGGAAAGGGGTTTGCGGTTAGACTGGATAATCAGTTAATCTGGTTTTCTAATCCCAAGGTTTGCACTGGATTTCTACAAAACCTGAGGAGGTGGATTAAGTTGTCAGTGCTGTAATAGGCCAGAATTTAAACTCAGGCAAAGCCTAAATAAATCATTTTTGTCCTGTACTCTTAATTAATACCTGTCAAGAGTCTGGGGAAAGATTTGCTCCCGAACATGAGGAATTATTTGAACATAATTCTGTATTTTAATTTCTAACACATTTTCCCATGGAGAAAAATATGGATGTTAAGGCCTGCCTCAAACAAATGACACTCCAAATTATCTACTTTATTATTATAATTATTATTAATAAAGCAATTTATTGTCTTTAAGTTTTTGACAGAGATTCAAATTATATATATTATGATTTTAATACTACTTTTACTGATAAAATTGTCTTTTATTCATAATAATAGCTAACATCTATTTAATACCTCATTGTCAGGAATTGCCTTAGAGGAGAGATATATATATCTCAAATCCTCTGAGATTTATTATTATATTCATTTTATATATAAAAATATTGAACAACAGAGAAGATAAATATATTAATATATTGCCCAAGGTCACCCCCTCAGTAAGTGGAAGGAATAGTTTGGATTCAAATCCAATTAGTCTATTGACAATATATAACATCAAAATGAAAATAACCTTAGTTACTTAATAATAATAGAAAACAGTTATTAGAGATTACTGTATAATAGACACCACTCGAAGTACTTTTCTTATATTAATTCATTTAATCATCAATGCAAATATATAAGATAGCCATTATTCTCATTTTATAGATAAGAAATTGTACACAGAGTAACTTTCTCAAGTTTGCACAGATAGATGATCCAGGATTTGAACCAAATCAGTCTAGCTGCAGAATCTATGTTCTTAATTGACATTATAGTGGCTTATTGTTAATATTGCTATTAAAGTAGTATTGATACTTATTTATTAAAATGGTAGCAATTGAATATATTCATTAACTATATTTGCCAGGCTCTGAGTTAAGTTTTTAGCAAACTTTATTTCACTTAATTATTTTTTAAAATTGTCAAAGTAGATATTTGAAGCCCATTTTGAAGGTGAAGAAGAAGAGATTAAGGAGATTAAATCTTCTCAAGGTATTCAAGTAATAAACAAAAACTGGAATTCAATTCTATTCTCTCTGAATTTTGGGACTCAGTTATTTCCCCACATCCTGCATTGTCTCTTGAGTTTCTGTCTCTACCTGCTGTATTACGATGATGACTATCATGGGCTCTGTACAAAGAATAATGTTTTGAGAATGTTAAATACTCAAAAAATATAGATAGCCTATTAATTTACACAGGTACAATATTAAACTAACATTTTGCTTTTAAGCAGTAAAATTTAACTCCAGTGAATGATATCAAGGAAAATAAAAATCATCTGGATAACTAAGTTATCAAAAAAATAAATAAGAAACTAAATAATTAAAAGTTATTATTGACGCAATCAGTTTTATTTTTATTAAACTACTTTTAAAATAAGCACATGTATATGTTTTTGCATTTCATAAATATTATATATACACATACATTTATGATACACATTTAAAAGTTGTCATTAAAAAATGGCTTCTCCAATTAATTTTCACTTAAATGATATTAGCTAGAATCATATCTTGCCAGTTTGCAAGCTCACTTGTAAACAACAAAATTATTTTCTACTTTGTGGTGTAATAGGCTTTCTTTACTTAATAACATCCATAGGACATTAGTTTTGTTTTTTTTACATATGTTATTAGTCACTCACGTGTGGATGTGTGACTGTGCATATGTATGAAAAATGTGGTAATGCCCTTATCTCGAGGGATAAGGTGATATTTACCAGTGGCTTAAATGGGCGTCACCACTTCATCAATCATCTTTTATTTTTCCAGCTGCGCCATCAGGAAAACCACTGAATCAAATATTTTCAAATACTGTTGTTTTGAACTTGGAGGTCTTTTAAAACTAACTAAAGAAATTTGTGATATATAATGAGTAGAAGACATATCATTCATGAGAACACGAGGAAAATTAGGTCTGAGTTGGGCATAATATTTAAAAAATATACACAATCTCTAGATAAGGACTCAAAAAATAATGCAGATGGGGCCATCATAACTTTTCCTACATAATTTGTTAATTTCCATAGAGTTTGTATCTAAAGTGATGTTTTTTAAATCAGCACTTGTTGACCATTAGATTCCTGAATTCAAAAGTGCATTATACCTCAGACTTTGAGATTTTTTTCACATGTTCTTCGGCATAAAATGTATTGGTTTATGTAACTCTATAATCTCTTTCAGTATGTAGCCTTAATTTATATTAATTATTGCCTTTATTTGAAAACATTTAATAAACTTGTGTTGAGTTACTTTGAGGTAAATGCACATTTGTTATTTAAATATTTACTTCTGTCTATGAATAAATCACAGACTTTTATTATTACTACTACTTTTGCTGCTGTCATTACCTCTTCTCCCTCTAGTATCTTGAAGGGAATAGACCATCTTGACTACCATATTTTGCAATTAAAGAGTTTCTTAGGGTGACGTTTTCAAAAATAAATTTCTCTTTTGAAGTCAGTTTTTTATGATCATTACTACTTAAAAACTGATGATCAAATGTACCTTGATGTTATAATGATTGTCACAGTCAAGTAACTGTCAAATCAAAACTTTACTTCCAAATTGAAAAATACAGTAATCTTGGTTTGGAAAATATTTACACTGTCTTCATATTTTTCATATTTAGGCAGGGAGGTTTCAAAGCAAGAAGGAGAATCTCTCTCTCTGAAAAGAGATTTTATGAGATACCACAATATGCTAAGATGCATGTGAAAGCATGTGATCTGATATCTGGCACACAACATACCGTGGCTTGGTATATTTTACATGAATCAAAATCTTAGTCCTGTCACCTAGTAAGAGTTAGGTTTCAGCCTGTTACTATCTTGAGTTTTGATGACCAATATTCACTACCTCACTTCTAGGAAGTAGTTTGACAACAAAACGATTTAATTTTAATTTTAATTTTAAGTCTTACCAGAAAATTGGTGCTCTCTGAAACTTGTGCTGCCATAATGTCTACTTTAAATTCTTCACACACGGATTTTCAGGATCACTATACTTTACGTCTTAATGACCCACGTTGATTATCTAGTTTGTGGCTTATTCAGGCCTTGCATCAGACTTGGTGTCCTTAAATTTTGGCTCTTTCACATTGTAGATCTGGCATTGAAAAGCATTGGAGACTAGAGAGAGACGGCAGAAATGGAAATAAGTCATTTTTGCAATAATTTACAACATTTTAAGATTATATATCAAAGATTTAATTAGGTAGGAATGAAAACATTATAGTCTATTCTAGTTATCTATTGCAAAGCACCCCAAAACTTTGTGGCCAAAAACTATAATGATCGTTTATGTTCACAAATTTACAGTATGGGCAGGGCTTGATAGAGACAGTTTGTCTTTGTTTCGAGTGTCATCTCTTGGGACAGCTTGCCTGGGAACTGGAGGATTCACTTCCAAGATTGCTCACTTAGATGACTAGCAGCTGGGCTTTCTCTTTCTGCATGGTGGCTGGGTTGTGAGAGTGAATTTTCCTAGAAGCAGAAAGTGGAAGCTGTGCATTTCTTATGGCCCAGGTCATTCTTAGTCATATGCTATTCTCTTAATCGAGCAGTCAGATAGTTTGGATTCAAGGAGAAGGAAGTGAGATGCATACCTAGAAGTGAGAGAATCATCAAACAGAAAAATGCAGTTTGGGGCAAAGTAAGAAGATATACTAGTTTTGTATAGTCTAGTTCAATTACGGAACTCATTTCTTAGAATAAAATATAAATTTATGTAGGAAGGGTAGGATAACAGATATCATACCCACAAGGAAGGCTGAAAGTGGTCAAGGGTATGTCTCCAAACTTTTAAGAAAGATGTAATGTAAGAGACAATTTTATGTATTACATTAGATACCTTAGTGACATTTTTCAGACAAGATATAGAATTTGAATGACCATGGCCATGAAGGCATTTCTACTAAGACTAATCTTATTCTTAAATTTGAGGGACATTTTATTCTTCATAGGGTATTATATATTATTTATTGTCATCATGGCTTTTACTTATGCACCTTTTCTCTAAGCACTCAGGCTTTGAAATTCATAATCAGGTCCTCAGTTGTCAAATTTGTTTAATATAATGAATTGCTTATATTACACATTTGAATGTAGATATACAATTTAGTTTTTAAATTAGAACATTCTGGGAAATCTCAAAAAAGGGCACTAAATTTTAAAGTTTCTGGCCTTCTGAAATCTTTTATGAGCTTTATTTCGGCAAAAAGGACCGTTTGAGCCTGCACATTTGTATTCTTTGAAAATGTTCCCAAAGTCTACACCAATATATTATGTGTACATTTGAAATGAGGTTACACACTTCATAAACCTATGTTCTGTATTAAACTTCATCTGGGGAAGTCTGTATCAGTTTTCTAGGGTGTAAAATGATGGAAAAAATGAATCTTGTTTGAATTGATGTTAGCTTGCTTATTAAATGGCCTCTTGGGGCATGAAGGAGAGTGGCTGGAAATTTGTGTCTGTGATGTAGGCTGGAATCAGTTAAAAATTACCTCCAGATAAGAGGAATGAGCTGGGTAATGAAATGATTTCAGTACTATGAAACATTTGTTTTTAATGTAGAAGTCATTGGACAGGAGAATTGTCTGCCTAAAGTTTTTTCTCCCTGACAGAGGATTTCCTGCCCTTAAAATATCCTTCCTAAATTTCGACTGAATTGTTTGCCAGTGCAATCCAGAAATCTTGTTAGTCTAAGGCGAGAAAATCGGTATTAACTTTCCTTGTGCTAACATTTCCACTATTGACCTAGGACTAAAAAAGCCAAAAGAGGTTCCATCCTGGAAACAAACTTGAAAATGAGTGACACCTGTGTCTAGAGGCAGAGCCATTTTAGTAAATGCTGGGAACAAAAGTCTACCTAAATTTTGAAGATGTGATTTGATTATCATGTGACCATCATAGTTTTCTTTTTTATTCTAAATTTAAAACGTGCAATATTGTTATTCCACACAAAATAGAGGTAGCACTGGTAGCTCACTGTAAATGTATATTTCTTTCCAGCATGTACATGAGGAAATCACTAATCTCTGAAAGAAACAGATTGATTTTAAGACCCACAACTATCTTCTGTGTCTTTCCTATATGCTATATTTCCTGATGCCTCTCTGTAACATGGCTTCTATTATTTAGAATCTGGGTAAATTAAATAGAAACAAAAACAAAAACATTCCTCAGTCACCACTGGAATATTTAAAGAATATTTTCTAAGTTTAATTGGTAGCTTTACATGTAATTACTTTTCCTTTTTTCCCCCTTTAAATAATAAATTCAGAAGTTGGATAATAAATAACAAATTTTTTCTTGAATACTATTTGCATATAATATTTCCTAATGTTCATGGTGATTTTATGTTGAAAAAATGTCACTAGCAAAGGAAAAATAGGCAAACTTCCAATACTAGTGTTTATAAATCCTCCTGCTTATCACTTCAGTGTCTTTCCAGAAGAATTCAAATGACATAATCTGGTATTGCAGATGCACTGCTCTCACCTAGAGGATTGCTCAGGAAGAAAACCTTTTATTTTCACTTCCTTAAGCTGGAGTATATAATCACATACAATTCAAGCTCACCCCAAGGGATCTTACCAGAATTGACAACTGTCAGTCAAAATCTACGAATATGGATACTTTTGGTACTTCTGGGACAATTTTGTTGAGAGAGAGCGAGAGCGAGAGCGAGAGCGAGAGCGAGAGCGAGAGAGAGAGCGAGAGAGAGAGAAAGGGAGGGAGGGAGAGAGAGAGTGGAGAAGTAAGAGGAGCAGGAGACAAAGATGGAAAGGAAGGAGAAGGGCAGGGAGAAGGGAGAGAGGGAGGAGAAAGAGAAGACAGGAGAGAAGAGGAAAAAGAAAAGAGGAAAGAAGGGAGAAGGAAAGGAAGAAGAAAAGAATATGTCTGAGTTGAAAAGAATATATAAACAACCAGCATTCTGAAGATTAAAAAAAAAGGACCAGAAGTAAAAAAATATATATAGAAAACCAAACAAAGGGATACATAGAGCAATTGTTCTTTAAATATTCTTCAAATTTGACTTTGAAATCTTTCCTTTGACAATGTAGGCTCTGAGACAATAAATTTTTAGGCCGTTTCTTGCAAACTTTCTTGGCACTCTGAACACTCAAAGCAGAATACAGTTAGGGTATTGCATTCATCATACAGCTTGTATTGCTCCTTGGTATTTATTCAGGTGCCAGACACCTAATTTTTGAAAGATAGGTCCTTTTTTAAGGGAGGTATACTTTTAAGAGTTCCAAACGAGATAGAGTATTAGAGGGACATTGAAGATCTTCATGATCTTCTTTCTTCTTTGAATTTCCGGCTTTCAATAAAATGACATTAGTACTGAAGCTTTGTAGACACATCAACATCTGATAAATTGTGCCTTTTATTTTGAAGCCTGTGCTCACTCTTTCTCTCAACTCCATCTTTTTCAGTTCTAGACTCTCTTCTTTACATCTGGGGTGTGTGCCAGTGTGCCAGGGTCAAAGATGGAAACTTGAGAGATGTTTTAATGATTTTTAATGATAAGGTTTCTGGTTTAAACTTTCATAAAGCTATCATTCATTACACTTGATTTTTCTTCCTTCCCTCCCTCCCTCTTTCTTTACTTTTCTTTTCTTTCTTTTCTTTTCTTTTCCTTCCTTCCTTCCTTCCTCCCTTCTTCCCTCCCTCCCTCTCTCTCTCTCTCTCTTTCTTTCTTTCTGCTAGCACAGTATTATCATCTGTCAAATTTATTTTTACATATATTTTCTCAAATTGATTCACTGATTCGGGTCCTATTGATT
>NW_011888889.1:1189184-1214552 GCF_000151845.1 Pteropus vampyrus | reverse complement strand
AGTAAAGGCCCAACCATAAGAAATTGGTTAATGACATGGTGGTAATGAAAAACATAGAAGTAAGGCAGCCATTAGAAATCCTATTTTCAAAAAAAGCGTAATGGCAATAGAAAATGCAAGTGCAAAGGTTACAACATTTTAAAGAAGTATAGATATGTACACACATAAACACATACATAATACGTACATATATGTTCAAAGAGGGAGAGAGCAGGTACCAAATGTTAATAGTGATTTTATCTTCATAGTGGCATCATCAGTGGTTTTTCTCTTTTTTGTTGTGCAATTTTATTTGTTTTTCTAGTATAGATTTTTTTTTCTTTCAATAATCATATTGGTATTTGAAGTGGGGAAAAATAGCAAGGGAAGAAGGTTATTACATTCTTGGTATTTCTGTTAACCCTAAAACTAAAGCCAGATAAAGCAAAATAAACCGAAATCCCTCAACCACTAATTCAAGGATGGGAAACAGAGTGTGGCTTCGTTAAATAAATTTAGGTTCTGTTGTTGCACAGATCTCAAGTCACAGCCTGGCTCTCCCAATCCTTAGTTGAATGGCCTTGCATCAGAGCTACTTAACATTTCTGGGCCTTGGTTGTTATAAATACACTGTATCAATGAGACTTCAGAGAAAGAGCCTAGAATGGTAATTCTTGTTTTTAAAATTGTATTCATTTTTCTTTAGAGAACTAATTCTTTTCATTTCATTTTTGGAAACTGATCATGCTGCAACTGTCTCCTCCAAAAAGGGATCCTAGTCTCTTTTGCCTTTGTAGGTCCCTTTCTAATGTTTATTGAGAAAAATGGCTGAAAGCTAAGTTTGTTTAGTAAAGTTGTATGCTCGATTATTGCTTTTCTCTATAGGTAAAATATTTTACAGTATATTTTGCTATTTGCATCTTGAACAGGGCAAAACAAATTATTTTTATATATGCCTTACCGAGTTGAATGTACCTACTATTAGAAATATATTTGCTAATTTCTTAAACTGAGGCAGAGCATATTTCCCATATTATAATTTCATAAAAACTTGTTTTAGTAACTTATGACTTATGAAATCACTTTAATAATACTTCTATTAGTCGTATTTTTTAAACCCTGTTTTTCTGACTGTGGAATCAAAGGCTTCATCTTTATTAAAGATAATTAAAAAAATTTATCTAGCAGGTAGAAAAGATACAGGGGGCAGCGAGAGAAAAAAGGTTCAGAGTTTTTTAATCCCTGAAATTATAGTATCCTGGCAACTATATATTAAACCTTATGTCAAGTGAGCATGTGGATATTTCTACCACTGACTACAGAAAACATATAACAGTTTTCAAAGATTTTTTCCTGTGACTATAAATATGGGTAATAGTTCCTGTGTACTCATTGTTGAAGAGAATTTGCCACCATTTGAAGTAACCTGTTGTATAATTTTAAAAAATTAATGAAGTACCATTCTTGATTCCTATTGACGTATTTTAAAAGGCATTATTTTCTTATTAATCAATATTAATTGATTTTGCAAAGTTTATCTAGAATCTACTCTGTCGTATGCACTATATTAATTCCTTATATCTTGGTTAGACCAAAATAGAGGAAAAAACCTGATAATTTCATCAATATTTTAATAGCTGGTAAACTCTTTCTATTCCCATTCTTAGTACTAATACTTATATTTGGAATAGTTGATCATTGAGAATATATGCCAACATATTCGTTTGACTCTCAAAACAAACTCTAAATAGAGGGCTATCAGATCATCTAAGGAACATGGAGTGCCATATATGTGGAAAAGATTTCAGAAACTCTTCTACAGAGAGGGCAGCGAAAGCGTAAAGATACTAAGCAATATCTTTTATATGATATGTCGCTTAACTTTGATTAACCATCTATGATTTAATGTTAATGACATCAACAACCTTAGTCAAGGTCAGGTAGACCAGGCCTTTTTTTTTTTTTTTTTGTGGCATTTCCAACTTGTAGCAATACTTTCTTTATTCTTAGACACTCTTCTACTTTCACATTCTCTCACACACTAGAGGGCTTTGACGTGTCATGTGAGTAAACTCACTCTCCACAGATGTTTTAACCAATGTTGGTAACCTGGAATCTGTTGTCTGTCACTGCCAGAGAAGAAATCTCTTGTGTAAACTGAGATTCCCATAACGAAGAGCACTTGGACTCCTAGAGTCAAGCACGACTTTACAGATACCAGTCAGATAATGAATAGTTGTGAAAGAAATAAATAAAACTGTTAGAAAAAAGGAAGAGAAAAGGAAGGAAGGAAGGGGAGAGAGAGAAGAAAGAAACAAACAAAGAAAGAGAAAGAAAGAAAGAAAGAAAAAGAAAGAAAGGAAGGAAGGAAGAAAGGAAGAAAATAATGGCATTTTTTTTTGGTTTGAGGAAAGAAAGCATTCAGCCTTTAGATGTTGGTCTTAAATGATACTGTTGATTTAGTATTAGATTTTTATCCTAGAGTTTATTTTAGGAGTATAAGGCACCTTAAACCACATTTTGAGGCACGAAACCTAATTTATTCAATTCTCACTTTCTAGCACATTTTTACTATGTTGCCCTCCTTTAAACACAGCTTTGAGAAATCAGTGTAGGTGTAATGGTGAGATTAATGCAATTTTGTTTCCTTAATGAACACCCACCTCTTTTCAAAGTAGCTATTTCCTGGAATGCAGTTAACTATTATTTAAATATAGCGGGATTTAAATTAAATTCATAAATAGAAATACACCTTTTAATAAAGTTTACAGTAATTGAATTATTTTGTTGCAATGGACTATTTCACACAGCATATTTCTTGAAAGAAACAGGTAACTGGTTGTAGCAGTCATAGTATATAACTTTTAGATAACTAACAATACTTTCATATTAAGATTGCAGACATAATAACAACATAAATACCATTCTTTACCTTTTCAGGTAAAGATACTAAGCAATATCTTTTATATGATATGTCTTTTCATGTAAAGAATGGTATTTATGTTGTTATTCACATTATTTACAGCTTATAAATAGATCCATATAGAATTTAAAATAATTTTCAAAATCTCTATAATGTATATGATATTAATTCTTATTTCGGTAGTAGATCTAAGAGATTAAGGAACTTCCGTAAAACCACACAGCTTGTAATGACAGAATTAAGACTTGGAGCTGACTGGTCAGACTTTCCAGCCCGTACTATTTGTATTATACTATTCATTCTTGAATTAAGGCTGACCAAGTTGGGAGGGATGTCTAGAGAAAGGGATCCTTTGGCAAAGTATAATTTTGTGAGAAAGACTTGTGGAAAAAGTTCCCATAGAGAGTTATCAATCAGCCTTGATAAATATAGTAATAAGGAATTAATCATTTTAAGCTTTTTGATTGAATTCTAATAAATAGAGAAAGGAAGAGTAAAGGAAAACCTAGAACTTACTACTGCAACTAATATCTGATATACTATTGGCCATCTAGATGTGAGAAGTAATTTGAGAGCTTCTTCCATTTATAAAATGATTAACCACATGGTTCATTTAAATAGAATGGAGAGTTTGAAATGCGTTTTGATTTTTACAAAACTATTCAGTAACAGATCAATTAAAGAAAGCAATATATATCTGTAAATATAGGTAAGAATAGATTAATTGCATAGAAACAATAATCTGACATTCTCGAGGGAATGTAATTTAAATATAGATGTGTTCTTTTTATCTCTGTATTCAAGGTTAGAAATCCTTGTGCCTTGGTCTAATTTCACTGTAGTTTTGGAAGAAATTTATTTGTACTTCAAGCACGCTGTTTGGTCTGAGAATGAACTAGGCAGATTGTCTACTCCTAAATGAAACATGGATGAGTCTTGCACAGTTTTCTTGGTGTGAGGACCATTAACCACCGAATATACTTAGTTTTGCTTGGAAACAAGGAATGATACAAAGGCACTCTGATAATAAAACATATTATCCAGGATCTCCATATTTAATTCCAATCAGAAAATATTTTACAACCAAAAAAAAAAAAAACCCCAATAAAAAGGTAAATCATAATTCGCTGTACTGACATTTAATGTATATGATGGGGGATGATGATACACATCTAGAGCTTTTCTGGGATGGAGCGGGATGCAGGAGGTTTGCCCCGTCTCTTATTCCATTGATGTCTACATTTCAAAAGAGCAGTGTTATATGCAACTTTTCGCAAACAAGATAGCATGTAAGGATTTTTTCACTTACGTAGTGATAATACTGTATCTTTTTACTTTCTCTTTTCCAGTTTAGTGGATAGTAGAGAAAAAATCCAAACTTGTTTATTTGCTCATGCCACCTGCCAAGGAAAAGCTATTTTTATGAATAAAGCAAAATTTAAATATGATAGAGGCTTCCACTTTTATCTGTGATGTAGTAGCACATAATGTTCCAATGGTCCTTTTGAGAACAACTAGAAAAGCTGAATAAATTATCAAAATCCATCTCTTTGAAGGCACCAGAGTGCCTCTGAGACAGCCAGACTTTGAGGAGCAAGGATACAAACAAAAGAGAGCCCTTTGAGTATGAATTCAACATTTTGTGCGTGTTTGTTTCTCCTTAGGTCATTTGCTGACCAGGGTAGGGAAGAGGTTTGGTGAGAAGATTGGGGTGAGGAGATTAGGGAGGACTAAAATGTCATGAAGAGGATGGCACTGAGAGGTAGAGAAATTAGTAAAGTTTTAGGCAATCTCCTGGAAATGGATTGAATTGGAGACATGAAAACTGAATTTTGAGGCTGCCGAGGTAGCTGGAAATAGAGACACCAAGAACCCTGAGGAAAAAGCCTAGAGTAGTAAGTTTGACACTTGTTTTTTTCCATTGAGGCATTTGCTGATTTCTTAACAAGTGTAGGGCAAGAAAATAAAAAGCCAATAATAAAGCAGCCGAATATGGAACAGAGTTTTTTGCACTCTCAACATGTTAAGGGAACTAAAATAAAAATTCAGGATCTTCCAAGGAAGAAAAACCCTAGGAAACACCCACATTCTTGGTTGGGACCTCCAGTGGGGTCCTGTGAAAAGACTGAAACCCTGTCTCAAGACAGGCTGGTCTGTCTATAATTAGGTTGATATGATATCTTCTATGTGCTCTATGTTCTATGACTCTGAATGTTCATAAAAAATGATTTTGTTTCTTTGTCTTGTTTAGTCATATATAAAACTAGAATACATATTTTGCTGAGGATTTGGTGAGATGATACATGAATAAAAGTTTTTTAAAAATTGGTCAAAATAGCAGACTTCTGAATTTTTCAAAAGCAGGAGAGGGTAGTCTGAGAGGTTAAGTATAGAAGAGCTATCACAGGTCAAATTTATTAGACAAAATGAAAATGCTTGTCATCCATGTACAATAGTAGCCTAGACTGATCTTTTGAAAACAAAATTAAACAAAATAAAACAAACCCTTTTTAAAAATTAATCAGAGTAGGAGTGAAGTGATCTATCAAGATCCTTTCAAATGCAGATTTATTTATCTGTCTTATTTCTTATGGTTAATGACCAGTGTCTAGTCTCATCTCCCCTTTCTTACTCCTTGTTTGTGTATATATGTGCCTTTTCTCTACTGCTTCTTCTCTAAGAACCTGTCCTCCACCCCATTCATTCTTTCCTGTTAGTTGCATTTCTCATCTTTAGTTCCCTCTGTAGGTGGCGAGCACTTGTGCCTACAGGGGTTGGTTTGAAGCTGAGGGAGGACACTGAGCTTCTTCAACAAATACATGCTCTTTATTCTGTCGGCGCAGATTGTGGGCTGTATAAGTAAATTGTCTGCCTCTGCAGTCCCTGCTTTCATTCCATGAAGCTTACCAAGACTGAACAAATTACGTGTTTATAGGAATCTAGAATGTGGTTTGAATGTGTGGTCAGTTACAGAGACCACAAGACAAATGACAGAATGCTTAGAGATAAAGACTTCTGCATTTGAAAGTTTCTTTACACAAAGTAACAACCCAGGAACTATAATTAAACAAACAAATAGAAAATAATGCCTCCCCTACCCCAAGAAAAAGATGCTCATATTTCCAGGTCAGTCAGAACTTGCTTGAAATTATTCAGTAGGTTTAATACAATGGGGCATTTCCTCCATTGAATTAGCTTATTCCTTCTCTATATAGAGAATCATCACATATGATCAGAAACTGTTATCATAATGTCAAACAATAAATATGGATGGACACGGGCTATATATCTTAAGCTTTGCCAGCGATGTGCCACTGACTCCTTAGCTTTTGGAAGGTCTCATTTAGGGCTTTCATTTATGCTTCTCAGAGGAAAGTTTGAATGGAATGGGATGGGATGTGTATTCCATGGTCCTCTCTGCCGGTAAACATGATGAGTTAACATTGGCCCTCTCTGCTTCATTGGGTCATGCTGAATGTGGCCAAAGAGTGTCCTGCTCACATAGACAAGGGGCCTGTGGACGTATTGGAGGAGATTGTGGTTGAGATCTTTAAGGAACTTATGACGTATTTCAAGTGGCATTCTTTTGAGTGTGGAGGGACTGGGTGCACTTTAAAGATGAAGCACTAAATCTCTGTCTTTCCATGTATTAGATAAGCGTACGTTTGTGGCTGATGTTAACTTTTCGTGGTGTCCAGGTTAGCTTCGGTGTGACTGCTCTCTCAGTACATACATATTCTATAATTTGGAGTGCCTACATATTATTTTAAGTACTTGTTATGAAAAGATTGGACTCTATCTCTGACCTCCACAGTCAGAAGAAATTCTTCATCTTTCCTTTATTTTCATCACTATTTCCTCTATTTTCTGAACATAGTAATCACAGTTATTTTAGATTTCTCATCTTCTAAGCTCAACAGCTTACTTATCTGTAGGTCTCTTTCTGTCTTCTGTTCTGTTTTATTAGATTTTAGTTAGAAAATACTGTTGTCTTTCCTAGTAGTTTTTAAATCGAATGCCACTTGTTGTGCATAATGTAATAGTAGTGGCTCCATATGATGTTATCTTCCTCCAGAGGCGATTACACTTCCCCCTGCTAGGTGAGGTGTCAAGATGTCTTCCAATTCTAGTGTCAGCAGGACTTGGTGATTATTGGGTGATGAGTTTGTGTCCATGAGCGAGAGGATATAAGGAACCAAAGTTGATGACCAGGACTCTGACTCCGGCAACTTGGTAGTATATGATGCTGTTGCCTGAGCTAGAGAGCACTGAAGAAGGAACTTGTTTGAAAGGTGCTGTGAGCAAGAGTTCACTTTTGTGTACATATGCATTTAAGATGTCTCTGTGCTATCCAAGCGAGGCAATTTTACATGGAGTTTTCTATATGAAGCTGTATCATCTTGTCTTGAGTTGTATTTAGCTTTCCAAAGTCTTTTAGGTCTTGCAATCTTGTTTTTGAGAAAGGGTAGATAGTATAGCAATTAAAAGTTACTATGTTTCACCAAGTATGTTTTCTTTAGTTAGTGCCATCTTTCTTTGTGCCCTCATTTTAAGGATTATGGAGAAATCCGTTAACTACTACCATCTGTATAATCACCAGGAGGGCATGCTAACTATTGTTTGATTTAAAATGGAGGTCTTATCATTCACAGCTATTTTCTTAGTTTGCGATTCTTAAATTTGCCTTATTGATGTTGAAAGCAATGTCCGTGTGCAGCAAGTTTAGTATGGTTCTCCACAGTTACCCCGATGTCACTCTGGGGCATAGTGTTTCTTTGATGGACAAGCTCGTGTTCTAATCATGTATTATGGCCCTCACAGCCTTTAAGTATCTTGAGGATTTTCTCTTTGACATTTTTCTCTGCAGGAAAAACAATTAAAATACTCCCTGGATTTCAGCAAACTTAACACATTTAATGAATAAATAACACTTCACCTCATGCTGACTCCTGTCCGTTGATAGACTAATGCTTATTGTTTTAGAAACTTTATTGAAGAAAATAGTTCTCAACTAATTAAAATCAGTATTCTTAATACTGAGCATGTTTCAAATACTAAATTCTCAGTGTTCAGCCTGATCTTGAACTATATCTTCTTCATGAGTAGTATTTTGATTGAGGCTATTTATTCCTTGTAAAATGTACAATGGGATTTTTGAAAAAGCTACTGAAAAAGCTACTATTTCTATTTTTTTGCACTTTCCATTTTCTTAGGTTTTTTTTTTTTATTTCGAGCATGAGACAAGAAATCCTTCCTGCTTCTCATTTTCAAGCTAACTTTTTTATACCTTTTTCCCTCTTCCTGTAAGACCTAAATTTGTGAAAATTTTTTAAAGTTTAAATACCAGGTCCATAAACCGAGTTCTTGAAGGCATACTGCATTAGGAAGGTAAGCCTGTATCCCCAGCACCCAGAAAAGTATCTAGCACATAGTAGGCATTCAGTTTTTGAATGAATGTGTAAATGGATAAATGAGTCTTCTGGCCTCATTGCTTGTTAATGAGGGAAAACTGTGTACTCAAGTAGGCCTCCAAGATCTGGGTCAAAAAGCTCTACCAGCTCAAGCTCAGTCTATTTCTCAAATTGTTTACAAAAGACAGGAGATGAGTCTTTCCTCATGTTTAGAGTGACGAGGTTGTGTAGCATGAAGGGTGACACTAGGATATCATTATTCTGCTTATTTTTTTATTGCACCTATTGTCTAATTAAGGAAAAGAAACATGCTCAAGTCACCATCTGTATAGAAAATGTTTTTGAAACCTACCCTTGGCAGGTTACAGGCTTTCCTGGGATCAACCAGAATCTCTGCTATAGAGAATCTTTTGGGGGCAGTTAGGGTGAACATTTTTCTGTCAACTTCATTTAATATGTATTAAATTCTCAGTGAACTGTCATCTGAAAAGTATTGCTTGGGATCAAAGGTGTGTGATTAAAAAAATATATATCTAAAATGTGGCCCAGTGCCCTTGACTGGGTTAATGGCCTCAACTGTCTAGTCCTTGTCAGGGAAAGTTGTCACAGAGATCAGTGAAAATTGCAACAGCAAACCTGACGAGGAATAAGGCCACAGTCAAGGATATGTGGAAATGCTTAGAAGATAAATTACATAACTGTTAAGCAGAGAAATCTGTGCACTAGGAAAGGCCAGAAAAAAATGTACTTTGAAAAACCGGGTATTTTGATTTTAGCTTCTTGCTGTGGTTTGTAAATGATGCCTCCTTGATCACATTATCGAAGGAAATAATGGCTAAAAACTAGAGTGTTTCAACATGATCAAAAGCCCACTTGACTTGATTGACATTCTTAAACCCATAACTGTCAGTAAGTTAATTTAATATTTCTTACTATATACCACTGTAAGTGATGGGTTCTGTTCCAAATTAACCAGAATTGAATGTAGACAAAAAGATGTTTTTCTCTTTTGTTCTTTCTCTAGTTAAGGAGGAGGTTTGGTAAATTTAACACTAATGTGTACCCACAATTTTACTCATGCTATATTTACTGAAGACTTAATATGTAACAGGCACTGTACTATTCTTACAGTAACCCACGAGGTATGTACTCTTATTTTGACCATTTTACAGAAGAGAAAACTGAGGCAGAGAGAGCCAGTCATTTGTCTGAGGACCTAGAGCTGTGCAAGTCAGAGAAGAGATTCTAGTCTCGCTTACCTGATTGTGGGGCCCGAGGCCTCTAGGTCTGTGACTTCCTTGGGAAGTAGGGCGGGGGGTTAGTCTTTAACAACTAATGTGAGTCACTGATAAATAGAAATAAAATTTTACAGCTTCATGTTGTCAATCAAAGACATGATGCTATCTTCATTATTAACTAGGGTTTATAAAAAATTCATTAATTTTGCCAGTGTTGATTCTTCAGGGCTCAGCCTAAAGGATTATTTATTCAACTGCAGGCCCTTTATTATCAGGTCATTCATTGGCAATATTTTTATATTGTTCTGTGTTTGTTTGTTCCTGAAGCCAATTATAGTTGTTAACTATCTAAAATTTTTTCTGAAGGATCAAAAATTAGGTTTTAAATAAATAGATTTTTAAAAAATATATATTCTTATATAATATTAGAGCTGTTATAGCTTTTCCTGCAAGATAAATTTTTAAGTTAACTCCTGTAGAGTCTTTTGTTTCCATCCATCCAGCAATCATGCAGAGGCTTTGCAGTCACTCGTTGGGTGATGCTAAAAATTAGAAAATTCTGAGTTGTGAATGATTGAGGCTTTTTCCTCATGGCCACATTCCCTAATTTTTTATGATTTCAAGTTTTGGTCCTGACCTAATTTTACATAGTCCCAGGACCACCTGTGCTTCATTCCTTGCCTTATTGGTGCTGACTCCATCTCTGCAACAAGACACTTTGTTCCAAGTAGACTGGACAGCATCAGCAAAGACTAGGACAAAGACAGAAAACCTTTATGTAACCTTAATGAACAGTGTTGTGTTAGCTCAGAAGGAATAGTGCAATGATGCTTAGAGTTTGTCATGCATGATGGTGCTAGGAGAAAGAGTTCTGGAAGCCATGTGACTTCAGTAGTTGACGATTCTATTGTTACAGTAATACATTATAACGAAATTCAAATATAAGTTTTCTTCAGATAATAACTGTTTTATTACTAATTATTAATTAGATACTTTATTGTTACGAAATGCAAATATTGGCTGGTATATGTTTTCCAAACAAATGTGTTTTCTAGACTCCCTTGGCTCCGAAGTTTTATCTATAAATTGATGTCTAAGGTATCAGAAATGGTTTACAAAAATTATTGGAACATTTTTAGGTTGAAATATGTCTTACAGCTAAAGTGGATTTTTAATTTGATGCTTTATTTTCCCTTGTAAAGTTGTTATTAAATTCACTGTATCATGATCCTTATATCTCCAAATTCTAAACCATTAGAAATTTGAGAGAGAAGGAGAAGGAAGAAGGAGAAATTATATAGATTGAGATAAAAATATCTCTATATGTGGATTAATTTGGACTGGTGACTACAGTTATGAAGACATATCTGGCCGGGGGGCCATGCATGCTTTTGCCATACAGCATCGGGGTCACAGAAGTCTCGACCATCCTTTGAACAAGATGAGTTGAGAAAAATAAAGAGCGAACTCAGAGAGTTTCTTTGCTAGGGCCTGAATTATTAGCCACTCCTACCTCCTTGGGGAAGGTAGTAAGGTCTGGAGAGACAAGCAATGTTCTTCCCACACTTTTCTCAACTGGGAGTAGGGTGGAAGTTTTCACTCTTCTTGGGAAACTTCAAGAAGTCGGAAATCATTGTCTCTATTATTAGAATTCAGGAGAAGTGGTAGAATATACAAAATATTGCCTGTCAATAAGCTACATCAGAATAAACAGAAAGAAAAATTTATGATATTGATATTCTAAAGTCTCTGGAAACCAAAATGTAGAATTTAGAAACATTGAAGAAACCACAGGGGTTTTCTTTCATAGGTTAGAGAAAACCATCTAAATATCTTTTCTCACTTCGCCAACCCATTTTGGCAGCTAATTAAACACATTCAGGCATCAAATAATGAAAATTCTAAAAGGTATTTATTCAGACTTGCTTAGAGGTCACTGTGGAAGTAGAATAAAACCAGTACAGATATTTAAAACATCTTGCATACTTAATTAATGAAACTTTCTATTCAAGCTTTATCTATAAGTTGATGTCTAGGGTATCAGGCATGGTTTACCAAAATTATTTTTAGAGCGGTGTGGCTATTTGGCAGAAGGTACAATCTAGCAGTTAGAAGAGGCTGCAGTCTTGGTTATTCTTTGGTATGCAAATTTCCCAAAGCCTCTGAAAAGTTGGCTCAAATTCTCATTCCTATATTTTTATTCCTAGAATTGACCTCTTGAAGTTAAGTACCAGTAATACAGTACCAGAAAGAAAGGAGGGCTGATTTCTTACACCAAGGGTAGGAATGGTAGTTTATCGTTAATGCAAGTATTGCAAATAGAAAAAATATTCTTAAATTTAATGACCTATTTCCATGGCAGTTGTTCACAGATTTATTTTTCTATTCAATATTTTTTATATTTGTGGAAAATATTCTTTTGATGTCACAACTTCTGTGATTGGAAGCAGTCAAATTGACTTTTTTGTTATTACATAACCATGATGTTTAAAAATAAGTATTGTTAGCCTATTTAAGAAGTGTCTATAAACATTTCCACAGAGAAAACATGAGAATTTAGAATTGTCTTTAGGGATTGGTTTTAAGAATTAGCTGGAATCACGTAAAGCTGAATCTGTGTTTTGACTCTTTAAAACAGGATGTCATTCACAAAAGTTCAATTTTCATGGGCAACATATTCCTGCAAAGGCTGATCATATTCAAAGTGCTGGATTAAATGATGTTTAAAAAATTAAGTAACCCCATATTAGAACCCCAAGCATAGTGTGTGTCTTCAAGGAAATTACCTAATTAAGGAAGTAAATTATACACTTGAAGTTACCAGCTGTTTTTGTGACCTTGTTACAAACACTTTCAACTTTCTAATCTTTAGACTCCTCCTATGAGAAATGAGAGGGCTGGATCAGATAATAGCCAAGGTTTGCTTCAGCTCCGTAATTCAGAGTTAAGAATAACTTCAGAGCAATATCAGTAAAATAATTATAAAGCAAGTTGTGCAATTATATGCTAAGACTGTGAAGAATTGTGTTGATCTGAGTCTTGCAGAATGCAAGAGTGGGTTGGCAAACAAGGAAGAAGGGTTGTGATACCTTTTGCTGAAACAGCTAGGGGTAGCCTTTTAAATTGTGCTCTTCCAGTTGTAACCATTTTATCTGTTGCTTCTCTGAGCCTATACATACTTTCTCCAACCCAAAGAGGTCAGTGGCTTTCCATTATCTACAGAGTTTGAACTTTATAGACTAGTAACCACCATAACACTTTAAAGCCTTAGTAGTAACACTTTAGGAAAAAAAAAAGTGGATGGAAGAGGTCTTGAGAGACAATTTAGTAGTCATTTCAAAGTGGGTGTCTTAGATCTCCTCAAGGACCATGGTGTGTGTGTGTGTGTGTGTGTGTGTGTGTGTGTGTGCGTGTGTGTGCGTGTGTGTAGGGGATCTATTACAAGTCCTAGAGGAGAATACGGTGTTCTAGGCTCCAACCTTATTTTAATCAGTTCTGTATACTAGACTTCTGTGCGTGATTTCAGTTGAAGAAAAGGCTCAACGGCTGAAAGAATTGTTTAAAAACTAGACAGAACACCACCCAAATTGCTAGAGTGATTGAAATCGTACTGGTTTACCGACTTTTAAAGGTAAATATTTTAATCATTCATTCTGAAAAATAAACCAGAGTACTACAAGCAATGTGTTACGTCTTTAACAGCTATCTCACACACAAAAAAAATTATGTTGAGTCCTTTCCCTATGACGTTAATAGAAAACTTACCCAATTGTCAATAACATAGAAATACAGCAAATCCAAAATACAAAAAGCGTTTTCCAAGAAAGGCAGTTAAGATGCCAGATATTAGCAGGGAAGGTGTGGTTTGTATTGGCTACAAATTGCAGTTCTGCTTTATCTTCCACACCTTAAATGTTCAAGCTATAAAATCAGGTTATGTCCTTGTTGGCTCCTTCAGCTTCCATAGATCAGAACTTATATTCACATATTTTCTTTGCATCCATGACCACTTCAAAGTCCTTTTCTCCTGCTTTGTCTGATGTCATTGGATATCTTCAGTAGAAAACCCATAACTTTTGTTATTTACCACTTCTGTTTTATAATGTGGTTGAATGAAATGTGGGAGTAATAGCCATCTTTTTAGATCTTGAATTCATAGGCTCATAACAAATAAAAGTTGTCAAAACTTCAAGGTCAAACAGATAATTGCCTTGATGACTTGAGAGAATTATAAGGCAAAGTGAAGAGGAAAGAGGCACTGTTTAATAGCTGCTGGATAGATTTAATTTCAAAAGAGATAAGATTTCAGAACAGATTTTTAGTTTAACTTCAACAGGCTAAAAAAGAAGATAAGAAAGGATAGAGAGCAAATTACTTAAAGGTTAGAAATAAGATGAAAATCAACAAACAGATTTGAATATATACTATTCTCAGTAATAGCTGAACTTCAAAGTTCTGTAGTATTTTTTTAATTTATGTTAATCGCAAAGCATCAAATAAGTTTTTCAGCTTTATTTACCTTAAATTTCCAGTTCAAATCCACTTGAGTTTGGAAAAACAAATTAAACATAGATTGTTGCCTCTGCCCTGAGATTTAAAGAAATGGCTTACATAAGCACCTAACCAATTAATATGAGAGACTTATTCTTGCAAGAATGAACTCTGAGAGACATTTGAAAAAGTATGCTTTTTAAATTTCATATTCCAATTCTACAGCTATTTATAACTCTTTAATTTGCCACCCATATATACAAGTTTATACTAAATTCTAGCAAATTATAATAAGCAACATATTCATAATTTCAGGCTGTAGGGACCATTTTGTTTCCATCTCAATAGGCGATTGCTTAATAAATAAATAACAGAGCCTCATTGGAAGTAGGAGTTTGGATCGATACATTATAAGCAGCAAAAACAAACAAAAAATTGTGAACACAATATTTTAATGCTCTGCATTCAAATTAAACTTTTGGTTGGAGGGAAATGGTAAACACAGAATTGTTCAAAATGATACTTTTAAATATCCGTTATGTCTCTTTTTTTTCTAAAAAACTTTGTCTCTTATATAGAAGTATTTATTAGTGTAGGTTTTACTTTTCTGGTAATCTATAATTTGTCTAAAAATTGAGTTATGACTAAAGGTGGCTACAACTGTTTTGCTACTTTCAAATTAGCCAGCATCAAATGATGATTAGTAATTGAGCAAGAAAGGTCATTCCTATTTCTATCTTACTTTGTGATGAAATAATTTCCAAGCCATCTGTTCTCTGGAATATTTATACAGAGGAAATGAAGAATTCTGAGATTTATGCAGAAATCTATCCAGAGCTCATCCATAAGCCTTCAAAGTACACCAGACAGACTTCAACTACCCGAGGACAAAGGCGGGCCAGAAACATCCAGGAAGGAAGCACTCAGGATGAATGGCTTTCCTGCATACCTAGCTCTGTTCTTCTCTATCTAATTCTGGACCATTTTCTTCAATAGGGAATTCTTAATCACCACAAATTAACTGGCAGAATCACACTATTAATGATAATACAGCTAGAATTCTAATCCTAAATGAAAACCAAACCAATTTAAAGGATATAGATTCCCCTCAAATACTAAAACATGATAAAGGATGAAGTCAGGCATTCCAATTTTTCCCGTGGGCCAAAAAACAGGAAAAGTCAAGTTTAGACAACTGAAACTTCTCTTCTGGAGCTAATTTTTGCTCATTATCTCATGTTTTATGGTCAGCAATTCAGATTGAGGGTTGACAAACACCATTTACCCAAAAGCAGTCGGCTGTGTCAGCTGAAGCAGAGGTTGCTTAAGAGATTTCTGATTCGGTTATGCTTTGAATCAACATTTGACCAATGTTGAAATGCCAGGAGGGAGTGCAGCTGTGAGCGAGCCCAGTTTTGCTGGTGCATCCGGCAGACTCATAAGCTGTGTTTTTATGATAGGGCCTGGGTTTAATTTTCTTCGTTTGACAAAATCTGACTGTCTCTGGCAGAGCAATCTGTCCATTTGACACATTTTGGCCTCAGCAGAATATGAAGAGCAGGTAATGCAGCAAGGGAATTGACAAGTTTTAGCATGCTTCAGTGAGAAGAGATCTTACATCAAAATGTGCAGCATTTTGCAGAAAAGGATTTGAAGTCCATTTTTTATGCTTGATCAGAGAGCATACTTGGTGTTCAAGGTGAGTGCTCTGCTCCCACTGCTTCACATGTTGGTGGACCTATCGGGTATACAGAAAAATGAGTTGGAGTTCTTCATAAGGTGACCAAATCTAGAAATTTTCTGTTACTATCCATCATTCCTCCCCTGCAAATCTGAAAAGTCACATGGCCTCAAGAAAGAGTATTGTCATCCTTTGCACAGGGATCATTACTTGTAAGATCATTTTATAATGTGTTTTGCCAGCAAGTATACCAATATATAAAATATATATTGGGGGTGGTAGATGGTTTTTAATTTTGGAAGTGTATTTGAGAATTTAGCATTTCTATTTGTCCTAATGCATTTTCTCAACGTGTCTAGACTGTTGATTTATATGAGGCTTATCAACAATCCCACAATGAGCCTGAGAATAAATGCATCATTTGGACAAGTGACGTAGACCATACGTGCTGACTAGCTTTGAACTAGCATGACTGTGTGTGTGCAGAGATGATTAAGGCCAATGATGTTCACCAGCACCTCAAAATTTGGAATCTGTGAAATAAATGAAACCGAAACTGTATAAGAGCAACTCTGTTCTCATTCCCTATCACTCCTAATAAAAATTTCTAGTTAGTTTTGTATATATAATATCAAGATGTAAATAATTCATGGTTAATGTCCCTTTCCATATGATCTACTGCTTTGCCTCTTTCAAAACTCTCCATGTCAGAGGTGAGTCGGTTTTTCTGAAAGCTGTAAAATGAGATAATAAAAATAGCCAGCTGATCTAATTGAAGAAGGCTCAGAATGTCAGAGGACTGCCTACTTTGGTTAAATATCAAGGCAGCTCCTATTGTGATAGGGCTTGTAGTGAGAAAGAAGGGCAAACTGGATGATAACATTTTCTTGTGCCAGCCGTGGATGCTGGCTTAGAGGTTACCAGAATTTCTGCCACTCTCATTAGACTTATTTCAGTTTGTGCCTTCTTCTCTGGTGTTTCAACCAGAGGGATCTGAACACACAACACAATTTAAAAATAATTTCTGTTATTAAAGTTCCAGGAATAAACTATTCATTAGAAGATTTAAAACTCAGTTTATAATCTTTCTCATTCTTTTTTCCCTCCTCCAGTTTTTGTTTGTTTGTTTTTAAATCACTCCCTGGGTATACCAAGAGGCACAGTGCTATGCTATGAACTGGAGTCTTGGCTAAGGATGTTGCAGAAAAGAGACTTTATTTTTTATTTGTCCTTTATAACCAACAATTTCCAAATGCTTAGTAACATACCGGTAGGAGCTTCATAAAACTCATGTGTTAGAACAGATTAAAAACTTTTCTCAGGAAGAACAAAAGAGCTGCCAGGTCCAAGAGGCTTCATAAGAATCATGGGGATTAGAGCTGAAATGGGCCTTGGAAATGACACTTGTGTTCAAATGATAATCCAATGGCCCAGAGAGGTGAAATGAATTGCCTAAGATCAAACAGATAACTTGTAGAAGTGATCTTTTCATCCTAGCTCAGGGCTCTTAACAAGTTTCAAGGCAAGGGCTGTGGGGGGCTGTGGAGTAAAAGTGAAGTGTACCAGTTAAAGCAGCAGGAAGAAATTTTGATATGGTGTTAGAGGCCATCTCTTTTAACCCATGCCTCTATACTGTGTGGTTTGCAAATTTGATAAACTGGTTGTGTGTGTGTGTGTGTGTGTGTGTGTGTGTGTGTGTGTGTTCACATTAAAATATATTTCTCATGGCCATTACCTAGGAATGTTCTTTTATGATGTTATCAATCAATCAATATTTCCTGTGCAAATTATATAATGGGAAACTCAAGTGTCATTTTGAGATCAGTCAGTTTTACCATTCTTAGTTCATAATAAAATTGTGTTGTCTTCAGTGATTATTACTTTTTTCATTCAAGGTTCAAAAATTATCCTTTTAACGGGCTTCTTTGAAACTTGGCAAAGGAATATCAACCTCACTGATCTGGTCTCTGATTCTTTGGTCTACTTTTCAGCTACAGAATATATTTGTTTTTTCTTCAATTTTTTTTTTCTCAGAGAACTTCTTAAATTACCTTGAAAGCAGCTCCAAAATCTTACCAACAGGGGTCTGGGTATAATGATGGGGGTATTCTGTGGGCTAACCCACCTAGGCTCTGCCAGGCAGACACCCCATGGGAGACCTGGAAGAATGAAAGGAGGCAAAGGAAATGTTAGGTAGCTAGTCAGACATGAGAAACAGGGGGACAAAGAAATTGAGGCCCAGCCCAGAGACCTTCCAGAGAACACCCTACTGGTAGTTAGAGAATCCTTCCTGTATCTCCAGAGACGAAGGACTGGAGGACTTTAATCTACAGCTGTTTTAGTCTGGCCACAGATGTCTACGCAGGAGGTGCTACCCTAATTTGTCTACAGTTTAAGCTTCATTATAATACTATGTTTATGCCTCGAAGTTCATGAATCTAATTATAACAGACTGAATTCTGGATAAGCACATGTGCACTAGGCAAAGAGTTATATAGTAGCCAAGAGTCAATCAAAATGACCTCATTTGCAGATCACCTAGAAATGCCTTTGGAACCACCCATTACGGTTCAAATATAATGCAGACATTCCTACTTCTGGGCCCTTTTTGCCCTCTTGTTGTTGTGATTGTTATTACAGCACTCTGTTGCAGCTTTCATCGCTAAAACCGTGTGCTGCCTTGGGGCATGCTTTGTCTGTATGAAATATACATTTAATAAATCTTTTCTAAATCTCACTGACCTGTGATTTTTCACTGCATCGATGAGGAAGAACTGAGGAAAAATGCTAGCTACACGTCTGCATTGTTGTTATCCCTCTGCCTTCCCCCTGCTGATTGGCCCCAGCGGTAACAGAAGCAATGACCACATGGGGGAAGATTGGCTCTTGTAACTGTGTGCTGGCGATACTTGCTTCTTCTGAGATATTCTGGGAGAGGTTTAAGTGGCAGATCCCTGAGTGTCAATGAAAATTGGTTTCCTTGCTCTGTCAGGGATTCTGTAAGCTATCCTAGTATCCTATAATATAGCAATTTCGGTTTGTATTAGTCTGCCTAGGCTGCCATAACAAAATGCTGTAGACTGAGTGGCTTAATCAACAGAAATTTATTTTCTCACAGTTCTGGAGCCTGGAAAACCCCAGATTAAGATCCAGAGGGGTTGGTGTCTGGTGAGAGCTCCCTTTCTGGCTTGTAGATGGCCACCTTCTTGCTATATCCTCACATGGCAGTGAGAAGGAGCAAGCTCTCTGGTGTCTCTTATAAGGGCACTAATCCTATCAGATCAGGGCCTACTCTTCTGACCTTAATTATTTCTGTAAAAGCCCCATATCCAAATACAGTCACATTGGGGATTAGGGCTTCAACATGCGAATTTGGAGGTCACACAATTCAGTCCATAACATAGTTTGAACAATTAGAATGAATTCTGTCTTCAGCAGTGAAGAACCTTGACCAAAAACTAGATGCTATGGTACAATCTTGTCACCAAACTTGATTTTGATTATTTTCTACGGAATGTTAAATCTACTAGCATCGTTGAATAGTGAGAGTAAAAACAAAATAGAAGTTGAGGATTTCTATTTTCTCTCCTATTTGGATTAATATATGATTTAAAACATTTACTCAAATGTATTGGGGTACAATTTGCATACAATAAAATGAATGCAATGCACTCATTTTAAAAGTACAGTATAATACATTTGACCAATGTATATACCTATGTAACCACCATCACGTATCAGATATAGAACATTTCTATCACTCCCAAATACTTCCTGATGTCTTTTCTCAATGATAAGTTTATAAACCTAAGGTATAGATTGAACCATAAACCACCTCAGGTAACCCCTGAACTAATTTCTATCACTATTGTTTAGTTTTGCCTGTTCTAGAACTTCATATACATGGACTCATATAGGATGTAGCCTTTTACTCTGGCTCTTTTCACATAAATATTTGTGAGGCTTATCCATGTTATGGAATGTGTATATAATCCATTTAGGTTTGACTTTTGAGAAGAAATCCATTGTATTCCATAATCCGTTTATCTGCTGAACTTTTGAGGAACATTTGAGCTGTTTCCAGTTTTTGTCTTTTATAAATAGAGCTGCTCTGAATATTCAAGTTCAAGTCTTTTTGTAGACATAAGCTTTCATTTCTCTTGTATAAATACCTAGAAGTTGGATCATAATGTAAAGTTATGTTTAACTTTATAAAAACTGCCAAATGTTTTCCAAAGTGGTTGGACCCTTCTACATTCCCACCAACAATGTGTAAGAGGTCCATTTGTTCCATATCTTCAGCAGCGCTTGTTATTGTCAGTTTAATTCTTTAGCCATTCAAGAGAGCGTATAGTAATATCTTATTGTGTCTTAATTTGTATTTCTTTAGTGGCTAATGATTTTAGTAATCTTAAATTTTGTATGTTAATGTATGTTCTTATGCTCTGTATGCTTTTATGTTTCCTATAGCTGCATGTATAACCTAAAATTGTTCTCTCTTTTCTTTGCTTTCTATTTTTTTATATTTCCCTTACTCTGTGTTTAGCATATCTTAATTCATAATTTTCTTTCATAGATGTCCTTGATCATGTGAAATTTTTGCATTTATTATTCATAACTTTTTGAATTTGAGCTTCTTAGAAAGATTCTTAGAAAGATTATGCCACATTGATTTCTGAATGTACCTCTTCATTTTCCTTCTTCATAGTATAGTTTAGAATATGAGCCAGAATTTCCTTTGAAATTATCTCCTTGCCTTGTAGAATCATCATAGAAGCTGTTGCTTTTTTCAAATTTTTTGAAATATGTCTCGTAACTTTATAAACATAAAGTATAGATTGGACCATAATATTATAATTTTATATTAATTCAATTATTTATTTAGCAGTTCAACAAAAATGCTATTGTGTATTTATTCAGCACTAGGCATCATTCTAGGCAAAGAAGATACTATAGTGAACAAAGCATGCATATGATGTTGGAGAAAGATTCTAGATGTTATGTGATTTTGTAGATATTGCTTTTAATTAACTATTGCTTGATTAAACATATTTACTGAACACTTGCATATGCAAGGCACTGCAGGGAAATAAAATGAATGAATAAGTGTAATGAACTTTTAGTTTTATATGGGGTACAGTTATTAGTTGAGTAAAAATCGTGTACCAGGAATATCACTAGGGTCTGAGAACCCCTTTGTCAGGGATCCAAGTCATAGTCCTGATCTTCAACTAGTAGTCGGAAAGGAAGGAAGATGTTATTTAAACAATCAGTTAGACATTTAGATTTTGATTTTACAATATAAATTTAGATTTAGAATCTATGATAGGGTGCTATGAAAAATATGTAATAGGAAAATCCAATACGGTATGTAACATATGTTGTTCAGGGAAGACCTTGAAGAGGATGTAACATTTGAGACAATTAAATCTAAGAAGGAATTAACCAGATAAAGAGCAGGGAGAGAACATTAGGACCCTCGTCCAGAGGGAGCACATATTTGAGAAGCTGAAAAAGGCCAGTGTTTCTGGACTTAGGGAACAAAACATATAAATGGTGTTAATTTGGCTCTGCATCGCGCTGCAGCCTGGCTTCTGCCTTCAGTTTTCTACAGAAATTATTTCTGCTGAAGTCAACAGTGACCTCTCAGCTGTGGAATCCTGTAGATGTTTTTCATTCTTCTTACTACTTGGACTTTTTTTAGCACTGACCACGCCCTCCATTATGAAACTTCCACCTTGATTTTAGGATGCCACACTGATTATCCTACTTGCCTTAAAAGAGTACCTTCTCAGTGTACTCTTCTGCATGACACATGAGCCTCCCTAGGTTTGGCTGCTGCCAGTCTTCTCTGTTCTCTGCCTGTCCTCATTTAGTCATGAGTGATGCTATCACATGCGCTGTCTGTCCAATGGTAAAGTGCTGTGCTCCACTTCAGTCATTGCAGTGGCTAAAATTGGTCTTTAAGATTTTAGAAGTAATTATATATCCAAATTTTAGTTAGGCAAAAATGTTTTATGATTCTAACCTAAGTAGTCTTTGCTAATCAAAGCTTTCACATTATAATGTATGTACTTACAATGTATCCAGACACTGTACTAGATGCTATTGGAACAAGACACTAGAGTTTTTGATGTCATTGTCCTTCTGTACTCATTTCACAGGCCACTTTTTCCAGGAAACCTTTCCTGAACCAGATACCTTCATTACGAGGCCTCATAGAACCATATGCTTTCTCCTTAAATATTTAATACTATATTGTAAGTATTACTTTACTTTTTAATTTTCTCTGTGGGCCTCCTCCTTTATAAATCCACAATGCTAATCCAGTGCCTGGCACAGAGCAGGTACCTAATATACACACACAAATATACACATAGACAAATATGCAGGCACACATATATTGGTCTATCCTCATTATTCACAGATTCTGTATTTATAAATTTGCCTAATCACTAGAATTTACTATAATATCACAATCAATAATCGATGTACTTTTGCAGTCATTCACAGACATGTACAGGGTAGCAAAAAATTTGAGTCACCTGATACGCACACTCTCAGCTGAAGTTGACCTAGGAGACACTATGCCTTCTTCTTTCGGGCCTCACTCTATAAACAAGTGTCCTTTTTATAGTCATTGCGGGGTAGGGGCTTCAATATATGAATTCGGGGGAACACAAGTCAGTCCACAGCGGATGGCAATGTTGTAAGGGACAAAGAGGAATAATTTGGAATACTCTGTTATCAGGCACTTGAAGTAGTATAGTGCTATTTGAAGGTGAAATCGGCTTCATTAGAAACATATATTACATAGACTAAGAAATCTACAAAAACTTTTTTTTTTAAACTATAATTGATAGGCTAGGAGAGGGGATAAAATAGAATCATATAAAATGCTGGAATAAAATGAGAGAAGGCAGAAAAAGAAAAGAAACAAAACAAAGAATAACAAATACCAGGAATAGGACACTTACAAATATGATAGATATTAATCCGATTATATCAATTACTTTAAATATGAATGGTTTATTGTACTAATAAAAAGATTATCATAGTGTATACAAAAAATATGACTCAACTGTATGTTGTCTACTCGAATCCCATTTTAAACATAAAGATTCAGATTAAAAGTAAAAGGAAGCAGAAAAATATATCGTGCCAACAAATATGCTACATCTATGGCAGAAGTAAAAGAAGCAAAGTCAGATTTATATGCTGCTGTTTTTACAATCTGAAAATGCAAAGACAATCAAGCATTCACTAACACTCAAGCTTAAAAGGATAGAATAATTGCTGGGTTTAGCATTAATTAATAGTTTGGGGGATGGTAATTTCTTAACTGCACTTAAAAACTAGACATCAAAATACATTAGGTTAATTCTTCTGGGAGTTACCCACAATTCACATTCAGTGATATTTTAGATCACATTTGTCTTAACAGGAAGAGTAAAAGAAGGCTAATATGACAAGCAGAGAAAAAAACTCTAAAGTTGATTGCTTAATTTGCTCCTTCTTTTACTCTTTTACAGGTGGCTTCATTAGTTGTGAGGCCCTAACCTTTAGAATTAAACACTTCTTTTGGATATTAAAAGTAAAGTCACTATGTCATAAGTAATCACAATGACGTTTATTCTGATTCTCAGAGAAGCACAGCTGGTGAACGTTCTAACAACTGACATAGTGTTCTTTCTTATGACACTCCTCTGATTATTATTTCAGAGTGCCACCCACAGATTACTCTTCTCTTTGTCTTGTCAAGATATGATGTTGAGAATATGAAAGGTTGCTAAGTGCTTTTGTGGAAATAACAAGGCAAAATACATTATTTTTAAATTTTTTCATGTGAAAAAACAGAAGAGCACATCCTGTCATATCTTTCCATTTATAATCTAACAGTGCATATCTTGCTAAAATATATTTTATTGAAATGATTTCTTTTAGAGGAAGCAACACACATATTTTCCACCTTGACTTTAAAATACACATAATTTCCATGAAATGACATTTTAAGGATTTAGAATATTTGTTATATGCTAGGCTAAATTTTGGAAAACTGGTTAATCAGGCTGTAAGTACATTGGGTCATGTAAATGCAGCTTGAGTTTAGAGGAAGGTAGACTCCTTGTAGCTGTTTATCAATTTTGGATTAGCCTCATATAAGAACATAAAAGAAAATTTTAGATATACAACATATTTTGTGATTTTCTGTATGTGTATTGTTAATACAAAAGGATTCAGAAGATATCCCCAAATCCTTGTGCTCCATAAGTAAATAACTATGATTGCACCAAGAAATTTAGCCTTACTATAGACTTTCTCATCCCTAGAATGGAGGTAATGTATTTAATAGTTTCTTTGCCCATCTGGCAGAAATATTTGATGACAAAATAAGCATATGTATGCATATACACATATATATGTGTGTGTTTTGAAAATAGTGAAATATCTTGTTATTGAAGTTATTGTTATAGTATACCTTAATTCTGGCCTCTTTTAGTTTGTTGTTGACCAAGCAGTGTTAGGTAAACAGAGCTTGCCTTCCAAGAGTCCAACCATATTCAGAGACATTTTTCTTTTCTTTCCTCTTCTAGGGAAAATATAAGCAAATACATGAGTTGGAATCTTGCATAGTGCTATTTATCCCAAATGTGTACCTGCAGGCTTCCACAGGCAGCTTTGTTTCACTTCATTTCTGGAGTAAGTGCACTATATCTACACTGTAAAATTTTCTAGGGTCTCAAGAGCCAAAACTATTATATGAAAGCAATGTATTATTCAATCAGTGATTTTATGAGAGAGCAGCATCTGTACATTTACAAAGGTTAAAAGCAAATGAGAAGGGAGCTCTAAGTCTACAGGCAATCAAAGTTGCACCAATATGGGATTCACAATCTCAGTCGAGGTTGTGCTGGAGTTAAAGGTTGCCAACTCTATTATGAGAATTCAGTATTATTGTCCTGTCTTCTGCCTGAGGCATGGACATTTCAATTGTAAGAAAAGCACTTACTTATTTGTACATAACTCTTTAACCTTGCTGTTTGTTTAGTCATTGCTTTATGAAACTGTACCACTGTTTTTACTTACTAAGATTCCAAGAGGTATCAATAGTAGAGTGGCCTTTAACATTCCAGATAAACAAAACCAAGGTTTGAGTATATTTTATATTTAATTTGGTTTTAAAAATAAACTACGAATACAAGATATGCCTTGAACCTCTTGTAATATCAGGAAGTAAAAAATTTCTCAAAAAAAAAAAAAAAGGAACCCCCCAAAAACCTTCAACCCCCAAAAAAATACTAAAAAGTATGGGTCATGACAAAGGGACACAGGAGACAACCTGAAATAGCTCTCGATGGCCAAAGTTGGAACTATTTAAGTGACAAATAGATAATGTACTATTGGATTGTAACCCAAAGTATAAAATAAATATACATACATCTATACTGATATAAATAAATGATTAAAAATAAACAAATGGAGAAGTTACAAAATAATTTCAAATAATATATGTACTTATTTTGCTTTATAGAAGGTAAAACTTAATCTCCTTGTTCTATCTCCTACTCATCAAGAGCTAGAATCAGTGACTTGATTCCACAGAAAAGAGTAGGGAAAAGAAAAAAGTAATAATGCTAGAGTGGG
>NW_011888889.1:1186729-1189134 GCF_000151845.1 Pteropus vampyrus | reverse complement strand
AAAAAACCTCAAACACCAAAAAAAATACTAAAAAGTATGGGTCATGACAAAGGGACACAGGAGACAACCTGAAATAGCTCTCGATGGCCAAAGTTTGAACTATTTAAGTGACAAATAGATAATGTACTATTGGATTATAACCCAAAGTATAAAATAAATATACATACATCTATACTGATATAAATAAATGATTAAAAATAAACAAATGGAGGAGAAGTTACAAAATAATTTCAAATAATATATGTACTTATTTTGCTTTATAGAAGGTAAAACTTAATCTTCTTGTTCTATCTCCTACTCATCAAGAGCTAGAATCAGTGACTTGATTCCACAGAAAAGAGTAGGGAAAAGAAAAAAGTAATAATGCTAGAGTGGGAAAACCTAGTAAAAACTACCTTAAAGAAGTGATGAAAGTTAACATCTTCAGTGATGTCATGTGGATATCATGTATCCCTGATAGGATGTGATGAATAAAGCACTTCATCTCTTCAGTCCCTACGTATAAAACCTGCCTGTCATAAGAAAGACATCAGGCTAACCCAGACTGGCAAGTTGTTTTATGGGGTAGCTGGCCAGTAAACCTCAAGATTATCTAGGTCATGAAAAATAAAGCAAATCTGTGGCATTGTCACAGATATGAGGAATTGGGAGACATGACAATTAAATGCATTGTGGTACCTTGGCTTGGGTCCTGGTACATTGATGGAAAAATGATTTGGAGTTTAGTTAATAATAAAATGTAGAGGGCTGAATGGTAACCATTTCATAAGACATGTCCCTGTCCTAATATCTGGAACTTGTGAACATGACTTTATTTGGAAAAGAAATGTATCTTTGTAGATGTAATTAAGTTAAGGATCTTAAGATAAGAAGATCATTCTGGATTATCTAGAACACTCTAAATCCAATGACAAGTGTCTTTTTAAGAGAAACACAGAGAGACACACAGAGAAGAGAAAGCAATGTGAGCATGGAGGCCAAGATTGGAAATTGGAGCTAGAAACCTTCAAATTCCATCAACCACTGGAAGCTGGAAGGGGCAAAGAATAAAGATCTTCTCTATAGTCTTTTGAGGGAGTGTGGCCCTTGTTTACTTTGATTTTGAACTTCTGGCCTTCAAAACTGTGAGAGAATAAGTGTCTGTTGCTTTATGCTATCCAAATTATGGTGATTTCTTATAGCAGCCTTAGGAAACTAATAAAGGCAATAATTCCTTGTTTCGAATAATGTGCCACAGCAATATAAATCTAAAAGCAACAAACAGACATGGCAGTCAGAAGCTCATAGACATGGAGAGTAGACTAGTGGTTGCTAGAGGGTACTGGGGGAGGGGGAAATGAGATGGGGTAAAATGGGTCAAATATGTGGTGACTGAAAGAAATTTAACTATAGGCAGTGACCACACAATGCAATATATGGATGACTTACTATTGAACTGCACGCTTGAAACTTATTGGATTTCATTAACCAATGTCACCATAATAAAGAAAAACACTAGGCCTGTTGCTTATAAAAAAGAAAATAGCTTGCTAGAATTAAGACTCTTAAAAGATTGGAATGTTTATTTTATTGCATTAAATTAAAAAACAGCAATAAGACGACTAAAAGAGAAAAAAAATAAAAAAAATAAAAATTAATAATAGGAAAAACTATATGAGGTGTATACAGGATCTCTCTGTGCTGTCTTTGTAAATTCTTGTAAACCTAAAGTTATTCCAAAATAAAAAGTTTATTAAAAGGAACACAGTTCAACTCAAAGAAAGGTATAGTCTTTACTTCTACTTTGTTATGAGTCAGACTTACCATTTCTTTGAATAATGTGACTACTATGCCATTAAATATCTTTCAAATAAAAACAAGCATTTCTAGAAAAGAAATATTTCAAATGGGAAACATCAGTATGGCAAATACCATGTTTGAAACAAATTCAAATATCTGGATTTCATTGTGCTTTAGAGATAGGATGCTTTTCCTATGGTTTGTAGTTAAAATGAGTGGTCTTCACCAGTGCTGTCAGTGACGCTTACACAAAGTATGACTTGACCGTCTGTTAAATATAAATTTACACTATTTTGTTTTTCTAATTCTATGTTTACCTCATTTATAACCTTATTTATATCTCAGTATTTAATCACTGATCTAAATCAATTAGCTTTTCTTATGTCTTCCTTATTTTAACTAAAAGTATGACTCAAACTTTGCAAGGGAGACAACACACTTTATACAAGTTTCTTTATTTTAATATAAAAAAATGGAAATGCTCATCACGATCATCTAATAATGCTCAGCCCAAAGAAAAACCATTTAGGTGTTACCAACCAGCCTGAGGAGTGTCCTGTAAAATTAAGATTTATCTTTAAGTGTATGAATGGCTCAAGGCAAAATTTGAGGATTATTGTAGTATT
>NW_011888889.1:1184859-1186679 GCF_000151845.1 Pteropus vampyrus | reverse complement strand
AAAAAAATAAAAATTAATAATAGGAAAAACTATATGAGGTGTATACAGGATCTCTCTGTGCTGTCTTTGTAAATTCTTGTAAACCTAAAGTTATTCCAAAATAAAAAGTTTATTAAAAGGAACACAGTTCAACTCAAAGAAAGGTATAGTCTTTACTTCTACTTTGTTATGAGTCAGACTTACTATTTCTTTGAATAATGTGACTACTATGCCATTAAATATCTTTCAAATAAAAACAAGCATTTCTAGAAAAGAAATATTTCAAATGGGAAACATCAGTATGGCAAATACCATGTTTGAAACAAATTCAAATATCTGGATTTCATTGTGCTTTAGAGATAGGGTGCTTTTCCTATGGTTTGTAGTTAAAATGAGTGGTCTTCACCAGTGCTGTCAGTGACGCTTACACAAAGTATGACTTGACCGTCTGTTAAATATAAATTTACACTATTTTGTTTTTCTAATTCTATGTTTACCTCATTTATAACCTTATTTATATCTCAGTATTTAATCACTGATCTAAATCAATTAGCTTTTCTTATGTCTTCCTTATTTTAACTAAAAGTATGACTCAAACTTTGCAAGGGAAACAACACACTTTATACAAGTTTCTTTATTTTAATATAAAAAAATGGAAATGCTCATCACGATCATCTAATAATGCTCAGCCCAAAGAAAAACCATTTAGGTGTTACCAACCAGCCTGAGGAGTGTCCTGTAAAATTAAGATTTATCTTTAAGTGTATGAATGGCTCAAGGCAAAATTTGAGGATTATTGTAGTATTTAGTAAGAAGGTAATGGCTTAAGGTATGGCCAATGGTCAGTTCATAAAGAAAATCAATCATTCACTTTCTCTATGAGTGAACCATAGAACTGCAGAAATAAAGGGGTCAGTTAAATACTTAGGAACAAGTGTGTAATACTGAGGGAAAAAAGAAAATCCATGTTTTTGACAGCATATTTGTAACTATAAAGTATCACAGATAGCCTTGCAGCTGTTTTTGAGATACCATTGTTACTTCATTGATTACTTTGTGAAACCTCTGAGGGATCATGATGCTCTCAGCTCTGTTTACTGCTTCGATCAAGATGAATGATGAAAGACTATATAGAAAATGCAACATAACATATTTTTTTCCTAGTGGAAGAACTTTAGTTACCCAAGGTAATCAATTTGTATCTACTAAAAATAGCCAGAAATTGCTATTAGAAATTTTTTATATGAGAAATGAAGACATTCCAGACCATAAGTTTTTAAAATAATAGATACATTTCTTTTTAATTTAAGTAATTAGAAAGCAATGCTAGTATTGGAGAAAGCCAATTAACAACATGAGTCATGCTCATACTATATATTTTAAGTTTTCTTAGTTCAGAAAACTCAAAGGGAGTCCTTTTAAGAGTGAGTCTCCTTAACTTATGATTTGTAAGAATATTAATTTTTAAATCTATAGAATGTCTGGTTTTCATAGAGGTATATTTGGCCAAAATATGATATTTCCAAATATAAAGCCCTTAATTTAGCTTTAAGGCAAAAATAGACTCTCAGGCTGATATAAACAACTAAAAGAATTCCACTATAAAGTGATTTAGGCTGATAGGAAAAAAATAAGTCACATATGTTATTTTAATAATAAACCTTTGAAGTGTATATGCTAAACCCATGGTCAAAAAAAAAAAAAATCCCCCATAGAGCCACTTATTGTCAATCAGTGACACTTATTAAGTGCCTACACTTCTCTGAGAACCTCTGTTGAGACCTATGTAGGAATGACCTGAAGAGAGGGTACACCAACAGTTTTGCCTTCAGAGTATCTAA
>NW_011888889.1:1149252-1184649 GCF_000151845.1 Pteropus vampyrus | reverse complement strand
CTTCATAATCTTCAGAAATTGAGACCAGGCTTTCTCAACTTCAGTACTACTGATATTCTTGCCTGATACTTCTTTGTTGTGGGGGACTGTCTTGTGCATTGCAGAATGAGGCAGTATGATGGTTAATTTTTGTGTCAACTCAGCTGGGCCATGGTGCCCAGATATTTGGTCAAATATTATTCTGGATGTTTCTATGGATGTGTTTTTTGGATAAGTTTAACATTTAAATTAGAGGACTTTAAGTAAAGCAGGTTGCCCTTCAAAATGTGAGTGGGCCTCAACCAATTAGTCAAAGATCTGAATATAATAAAGAATGATCTCCCTTGAGCAAGAAGGAATTCTTCCAGCAGATTGCCTTTGGACTTGAACTGCAACTCTCCAGACTGCCAGTCTACCCCACCAGATTTTGGACTTACGAAGCCTCCACAATTATGTGAAACAATTTCTTAAAATAAATCTCTCTTTCTCTCTATATGTATACATATCCTGTTGTTTCTGTTTCTCTGGAGAACACTGACAAATACAGAAGTTGATCCCAAGAAGTAGAGTGTTGCTGTAACAAATACCTAAACATTTGGAAGTGGCTTTGGAAGTGGGTGATAGGTAGAGATTGGAAGAGTTTTGAGGTATATCTCAGGAAATGTAGATTGCATTTAAAAAATTGTTGGTAAAATATAGACATTAAGAGTGTTTCTGGTGAGACCTCCCACGGAAATGAGGAGCATGTTGTTGGACATTGGAGGAAAGGTGATCCTTGCTGTAAAGTGGCAAAGAACTTGGCTGAATAATGTTCTAATGCCTTGTGGAAAGTAGAATTTTTGCATGGTGAATTTTGATATTTAGCTGAGAAGATTTCTAAGTAAAGCATTAAACATGTGATCTGATAATTCTAGCCTTACAATTTAATAAAATTTGCCCACTATCAAGGGTTTGGACTTGATTGGGACTTCTGACTCCTTTCTTTTTTCTTAGAATGAGACTGTCTATCCTATGCTTATCCCACTGATATATTTTGAAAGCATATTATTTGTCTGGTTTAAAGGATCATAGCTAGAGAAGAATTTCTGCCTCCAGATGAATCATATTTTACATCTTAACCCACACTTGATTTAGATGATATTCAAATGAGATTTGGGACTTAGAGTTGAGGCTAGAATGAGTTAAGACTTTGGGGCTATTGAGATGGAATGAATGCATGTTGATTGTGAGAAGGACATGGATTCTAGGGAGTCCTCAGAATGTGACTGTATTTGGAGGTAGAGCCTTTAAAAAGGTAATTAAGTTAAAATGAGGTTATTTGGATGGGCCCTAATTTAATCTGACAGATATCCTTTTAAGAAGAGGAGAGTAGGACACGCAGAAAGACACCGAGAGTGTATACGCACAGAGAACAGGCCATGTGAGAACACAGCAAAAAAAGCAGCCATCTGTAAGCCAAGAAGAAAGGCTGCAGGAAAATCTAAACTCTGGTGGCACTTTGATCTTGAATTTCCAGACTCCAAGACTGTGAGAAAATGTTCCTTCTCTTTAAGCCACCCAGTCAGTGGTATTTTGTTATGGCAGTTCTAGCAAGATTCTAGCTAGATTCTAGTAGCATCTATCTCCCCAAACCCCACTTACATGACAAACAAAAAATGTCTTCAAATATTGCAAAATATTTTTCAGTGAGACAAAATCTTCTTGGGTTAAGGACCACTGCTCTAACCATTAATAACCACAACAAAAATGATAATATAGATTACTGCTCTTTAAAATTGTGATTTGGCACTGGTGACACCACCCTCTCCATGCCTCTTCCAAACCCCCTGACTGCTTCTTGAAATAGTTAAGTGTAGGTAATCCCTAAGGGTCTTTCTTCTGCCTCTTTTTTTTTTTTTTTTTTTTTTTTTTTTTTTTTTTTAATTTTTCTTAATATTCTCACCTATGTTTAAAGTGCTATCTCCAAGTAAATTGCTGAAGTTCACATATAATCTCTCTTGTCCTGGCCTCTTTCCTCATCCCCAAAAGTGAATTCCCACCTGCCAATTTGCCTAACAGCTCTCCTATCCCCCTCTGAATATTCTATCTCTATTGCAAACTCAATATATCTAAAACTAAATACACGACTTACTCCAAACGATCCTTTCTATGTTCCCTGTTATCTTATACAGTTCACTTTAGTTAATTTCAAACAAAACAAAACAAAACAAAACAAAATAAACTATTTTTAAGTACCTCAGAATTTTGTGGTTTAATACAGAAGAAAGTCACTCAGATTTAATGTAATGATAAACACAATAATAAAAATATGCAGAGACTTCTGTTGCTGTTTGGAGGAAGAACTTCTTATATAGCCTGAATGTCAGGAAAAGTTTTCTAGAAGAGATAAGACGTGAGCAGCATCTGAAGAGAGAAGCCCAAGTTAGGTAAGGATGAGCTGACACAAAAGTATTTCAGGCCAGTAAAATAGTACATATAGTAACAATAAGTGGAGAGGAATAATAGATAACATATAATTTGTTTTTTGCTAATTTAAATCAGGCAAAGGTGAATACGTTTGCCTATCACTGATTTGGAACAATGTTCCTTAATAATATTTGGACATAAGAAAATTTTATCAGCATCAAATTCTACTAGGTATTTAAACCAGACTCAGCTCCAAGAAGATTCAGTATTCATGTTAGGGGAGAAAGGGGACTCCTCTAACTAGGCCCATTTCCTTGCAACTCTTAAGGGAGCTTTGATTAAGTTCTTTTCTTTTTTCTTTTTCTTTTTCTTTTTTTTAAATAACTTGGGTATCACCTTAGAAACTGGGAGGCAGAGACTCCATTATTTCACATTTCTTCCTAGTGCAAGAGGAAAGGGAACTAAAGATCAATTTTGTTACTGGGGTATGTGTGGTTTCAGATGGGGCTAGAGGTAGATACTGGATGAATTTGTGCTCACCATTTAAGTACCGATGGTAACCTGATATTTTTTCATAGCTGTACTTGAAGTGCAGAACCATATATTAGAAAACATTACCTAAAATGAGCATTTTCATAAACACCATCTTTATTTTTTTCTATTAATTTGCATTTTATTGGTTTTTAAGAATAGACATTGGCTCATAAGGGAAACTACAAAAAGAAGAGTGAGTCAATTCTCAAGTCATGAATCGTGATAAGTGAAATTATATGCAGAAAGGAAATCAATCCCACCAAATGAAAATGGGCAATAGAGGAGTTGAAGTAAATGAATCATTATCTACAAGAATTCAATTTCTCCACATTTGTGAGCTAAAATCTGAAAAAGTACTTGATGTACTATTGGTAATGAAATATTATCAATAGATTTCTAACCAACCTCAGAGACAATGATCTGTTATTGCTCAGAGTATGTGCTTTGCTTTTCTGGGAGAGGCAATTTGAAAGGTTCCAAGGGAGAACCTCTTTTCATAATTTTTCTTTGCTCTCATTTATGGTCATGGAACTCTGAAATTGAGTAGATTCAGATGGGTTTGTAAATTTTATTAGATGTGTCAAACATCAAACTGCAAAGTCGTAGCACAACTCTAATTTGAACTAAGAGAGTGCATTTGAATCTGAGCGTTGCCTCTGATGATGGGTACTGCTTGGAGACGTAATCATCTTCCTGGCACTCCTTTCCTCTTCTAAATGCTGAAGCTGTAAGTCAGCTTCTCTTTCAAGTTCATTCCATCTAAAATTCTATGAGGCAAGAAATGATACTGTTAATTGCTCTGTTGACTATATGAGAGAATATTCACATTTCCTTAAAAAAATGTAATATCTTAATTTTAAACTGTTCCATATTAGAAATTGGGGGCGGGGGGGGGGCGGAATTAAATAAAGAGGAGGATCCAGAAACCTTACCGGAACTGACTCCCAGGGTAAATTTACCCCAGCTTTTGAAAATCTAAACCAAAGATTTGTGTTTTGTAATATAAATTACCTATCTGTATTAATCAGTCTTCTCCAGAGAAACAGAACCATATATATAAATATATATGTGTGTGTATATATAATAATAATTATTAATAATAATAACATATCAAAGGATTTATATAAGGAATTGGTTCACATGATTATGGAGGCTAACAAGTCCCAGGGCGAGTCAGCAAGCTAAAGGCCCAGGAGAGATGACGATGTAGCTGCAGTCTGAAGATCAGCAGCCTGGAGACCCAGGAAGACAGATGTTTCAGTTAGAGCCCATCGTCAGGAAAAAGCGGATGTCCCAGTTTGAAGACCATTAGGTGGAAGAATTCTCTCTTACCCAGGCAAGGGTCAACCTTTTGTTCTATTCAGGTCTTCAACTGATTGGATGAGGCCCACCCACACTATGAAGGGACAATTTGCTTTACTCATTTTACCAATGCAAGAACACCCTTGGAGAAACACCCAGAATAATGGTTGACTGAATATCTGGGCACCCCATGGCTCACTAAGCACAAACAAATCAACCATCACACTATTTAAAGAGTCATAGCTGTTGTGTTCTGTGTTCTCATTTTATTTTATGGTGTATGTGGTTTAAATTTGATGAAGAGGTTAATGTGCTATTTCTTAGATTCTTCTGGAATCCAGAATTGGCACCTTGCCATCCAAAATGCCTAATGGCATTATGCATATGTGTTCTCAGTTAAGTTAGTTAATGAGATCCCATTATTTTAGAAGGATTTATGTTCCTTGGAGAAATGAAGTAGGCTCTCTGAGAAATTATTTGCTTTCCCTAGAATTTCACCCATTATTATAATTGGGATATAGAAATTGGATAGTAGGGTCATGTCTAAACAGCAGAAAATATTTCGACTAGAAATAAAATGGTGCATTATCTCAGGGATGGGAGGCCATTCCTGCAGATCTCTAAGTGACTATTTTGATTCAGAATAAAAGTGAGGTAGGATTAGTCTTGTACCAAAATGAAGGACTTCAGAGAGAAAGGAGATAGGAAAGAAGAAGGGGGCAAAAAGGAGAGAGAGAGAAAGGAACTAAAAAATTAGAGTTTACTTGTCTATATAAAATATTTGTGACATTTCTCTAAGAACAAGGTTTTATTGCTTTGCGTTGAGGAATAGGAGCTGTTTCACAGTTGGTTCTCTGGTCACCTGAAGCCTGACTGCTTAGGGTTAAAGGTGATTTTTCTGAATGATCATTTTTCCTCTTTACCCTGACTCCTTCTAGATAGTAGTAAACTGGCTGTGTTTTGAAGCAATCTCTCAATCACTGAAAGTGGGAAAGCAATCTCTCAGGGAGAAGAGAGAAGCAATTGGTGTACCTGGTGTGATTTAGACTGTGCTCTTTGGGTGGCCTTTTGAATATGAGATTCTATATTTGTATGTATACTGAAATGGATTCACACTATTGGGCATGCTAAAAGCAGCTAACTGCAAAAAGAAAATGACTGTGGAGGGTATGTTCAGTTTTGCATTAAATATGTCTCAAATTCTATAGTAGATTCTTGTGATTTAAAAGGGTATTCTAATAATTACATATAATTATTATGGTTTTGTCTCTTCTCAGCTGTAAGAGGTATCAGATATTCATGAGAACATAAGCTTGAAAAGAAAAACTTGTGGAAAGAATGAAGACACCTGCTGGAATGTACCGAGTGCCTTACCATTGCTGAATATAACAGACATGCCTTGCGCATTGTGCTGCCAAGCTGTGTTTTACAGAGGGAGGACTTTCACTATGTAATATACATGGGGATTATGTAAGTAAAGAATATATAACACTATTTCAGTTAGAAGTCTCCTGAAGGCTGTTTTGTTTTACCGTTTTGTTGTTTTCATTGTTATTGGTGCTTAATATAAAATAAGAAACATCTTTGTGATTTTACATATTTCTAACCACAATGTCTGTCAGAGACCTTTTGAGTTTCATAGCTTTTTCTAAAAATCATGTCACATTTTATTTTGTCTCATACAGACCATGTCCTTTCAGTACTGTTTTACTCTTGCTTTCCCTAGAGTTTTGCATCAAATGGTTTCCTTCCTGTTTTTCAAAATCGTCATATGGCTTCATGTGATGACTAACACTATCTTTTTGCTTCATCATACAATTGATTAAAACAAAACCATAGTCTTTTTTGAAGTTTTCCTTTCAGAAACCCTCTGACTCTGTTCACGTGTGGACAGCCTGGACGGCCTTGTGCACCTAAACCAGGTCCACTGTGTCTGATATCTCCTGTATACTTCTGTCTTGGAGGCTTTTTCTATATTCTTGGAATAAACTATTAAGTAATTTTTTTCTATATTCTTGGAATAAACCATTAAGCAATTTTTTTTTTGCCAAAAATGTTTGGAAGATAACAATTGTGAGTGTTAAATACACAAAAATGTCTTTTTCTCCTTGTCGATCTCTAATAATATTTTGGTTATGTGTAGTTTGCTAGATCTAAAATTTATTTCTCTCATTGCTCATTCTCTTTGCCAACTTTATTTTGTCAATACCGATTTTTTTTTCCTATCTGGAAACTTTTGTCTTATTAGTAAATAGAAGATCACTTTGGCTGCAGTGTAACGAATGAGCTAGAGGGACCCAAAATTGTACCTGCAAAAGCAGCTAGGAGGCCATGCAATAGGTTAGGTAAAAATGTATGTTGGTTTGAGCTTAGGGACTAGTAGGAATTGAGAGAAGTAGATGGATTCTGCAAGGGTTTACGATCTGCTGATGGACTGGATTTGAGAAGCCAGGGAGAAGTGCTATCAAATGATGTCAAGTACTAAGGTTTCTGGTCTTAAGGCACTGTGTGAGTGGTGATGCCAGTGTCTGAAATTAGAGGGTGGGATGGAGAAGGAAAGGTAGAAATGTAGAAATATCATGGTTTAGTTCTGAATGTGTTCAAGTTCATTTGAGATACCTAAGAGGTGATTTCAAACTGGATTTTTGGGTCTGGAGTAAAAAAGTGAGATCTAAACTTAGAGATATAAATTTGTAGTTATTTGCTGTTAGGTAGGAATTGAAACTGTGAATGTATAAGAGATTCTAGAGAATACAGTGATTAGAAAAAAAAAAAAGAAGACCCAAGGACCTAAGGAATTACATTACTTAGATTCTGGTAAAAGGGGAATGGGTCAGAACAGGGGACAGATAAAGAGTGGCCAAATAAGTCGGAAGAAAAGCAGGCACATTTCTGCACACAGAAGCAAAGGAAAGAACTTGCTTCAGAATGAAAGAATGGTCAATAGCATATAATCTTTCCAAAAGGACAAGTAGGATGAGAACTAATATATCTATATTCTGTGGTGACATTATTGAAAGCTTCTTTGTTAAAGTGATAGTCCCTGAAGTCAATTGTCATGAGGATTGATGAGTAAGTGGGAAGGAAATAGACTAATATTGAAAATTCTCTAGACTAATTTAGCTGTGTAGAGAGAGTAAGTCTGGTGGTTGGAAGGGAACAAATGGTAGAATGAGAATATATTTATTTATTTACTTATTTACTTATTCATTCATTCATTCATTCATTATGAAAGTGAACTGAGTAAATTCAAAGATTAAGGGCAATGGCTAAATATGTAGTTAGAATAATAGGTTGATATAAAAGAGAGAGAAGGAATAGTCTATAGCAGGAGTGAGCAAACTTTTTCTATGAATATTTTAGGCTTTTCAGGCTATACCATCTCTGCCATAACAATCAACTCTGCAACAAAGCAAGCACAGATAGTACATAAATGAATGGCTATTTTCCAATAAAACTTCATTTATAAACACAAAATTGAATTTTGTATAAATTTTCACATGAAAGTTATAAAATACTAATTTTTAAATTTCTAATCATGTAGAAATGTGAAACCATTCTTAGCTCTGGGCCATACGAAAACAGGCAAGGACCTATCCCTTTGTCTATAAAGTGTAAGATTCCTGAGGAGATGGGTGGGGCTGGGATTTTCAAAGAAGGAGTAGAGAGGATTAGTTTTAAAATTAGGAGAAAAGTTTAAATTCTGGCTTCACTGTTTAGTAGCTCTGTGGTGTTAGGAAAGTCACTAATCTGCTCTGGGCCCAGTTTTCTCATGTATCCACATGAGAAAGTAGCTACTTCCCGGCATGATAGTGAGAAATAATTAGGGTAATGTATGTAATATGCTTTGTGCAAAACCTAGCACATCACTTAGTATTGTATAGGAGGCTGGTCTTTCCTTCAAGACAGATACAATTAATCGATCTTGACACTCTTCCCTGTTGAACTGTGAAATTGCTGGAAGCCGCAACCATTGACAGAAGAGAGGAGACCTGTATGTTTTTACTTTTGTATGTTTTCACTGTTTAAATATTTAGTATTCCTTTTTCATTTCTGAGCATTGTAAACTTTGCTTAAAAATTACACAATTTTATGATTCTCTTCCACATTATTGGGGTTGGAGAGCCACATTACCAATCCAGATTAACAGATTCTCAGTTTTAGACTATGAATTTTTGAGAGTAGAAACCTTATCTGATGAATTTTTTTTTTATCTTCAATCACTGGTACAGTATATATTATAGAGATGATATTCATTCTTTTATTCAGAAAATAGCTAGGAATTATTCTAAGAAATGGTGAGAGAATAGTGAACAAACAAACAATAAACATATCAGTCTAGTGATGCAGAAAGAGAAAATAAGCAAATGAGCAAATAAATATATATAATTGTACAATTGCAATAAGAAAAAATAAAACAGTGTTCAGCAAATAGAAAGTGATTTTGGTGCAGGACCAGTACTGGCCTCTCTGAGGAGGTGACATCTGAACAAAGACTTAAAAAGATGTACAGGCAGGGAAGAGCATTGTAGTTGATTAAAGGTTGCTGCAAATTCTGCAGTGTTCCTCCCATTGAAAGAGGGAGTCTATTTTTCCTCCTCTGAATCAGGGTTTGTCCTATGAGTTGCTATGACACTGATCTATAGGAGAAATGATGCTGTGTAAGTTCCACAGTTAGTACTAAGAAAATCAGGAGCTCTTACTCTTGTACTCTTGGAACATTTCCTCTTGTAACTGATCTGTTATATTGTAAGAAGCTCAAGCCACATGGAGAGAACCTATGGAGGAGAACTAGCTCCAGAAGACTCCCCAGACACCAGCCGGCACCAGCTACTAGCTGGTGAATGTGTCATCTTAGATGTTCCCACTTAGCTGAGCCTCTCAGTGACTGCATACCTACCTGATAACATTTATAAAAGCAGAACTGCCTGGCTGAGCCCAGTTCACCCATAGAATCATAAAAGATGATACATGTCTTTATTGTTTTAAGGCAAATTTTGGCATCATTTGTTACTCTGAAAAATGTACTGTCTCTAAATCAAGGATTTCAAGAAGATAAAGTAAGTGCAAAGGACCCAAAGTGGGATTGTGTTTGGCACATTTCTGGAACAGCAAGAACACCATTGGGATTAAAGTGGAGTTATTAAGGGAGAGAATATTAGTACAGGAAGTCAGAAGCCAGATTATGTCTGGTCGTATACTCCAGGGGTAAGCAAACTATGGCCCACAGGCCCGGTCTTGTCTGCCACTGTTTTTGTAAATAAAAATACTTAAATAGAGCCACTCTGATTCATTTATGCATTATTTATGGCTGTTTTCATACAATAAAGCCAAATATGAGTAGTTGCATCAACAATCATGTGGTCCACAAAAACTAAGTTATTTACTTTTTCCTGGGCCTTTTCAGGAAAAAAAAAAAAAAATTGCCAATCTCTGTTATAGATCATGGTGAATCATTGCAGTGTTTGAGCAGACAACTGAAATAGATATGGCTTATGTTTTACCAACATCCTTCTGGCTGCTCTGTAAAGAATAAATGAAAGGGGAGAAGACAGAAGCAGGAAGACTACTAAAAATACTGAAGTAAAAAAAGATAACTAAGCAGAATTGATAGAGATTGTGAAGTTGGTTAAATGCAAGATATATTTGGGTTTTAGATGACTCCAAATATTTTTTGGCATGGTTAATTGACAAAAATCAGTCAATAAAAATTTGTTGGTTAAATTATTCTTGATGTAGTGACTGGGCAAATGAATAGTTTTGGTAAACCATATAGCTCTGTTTTACAAATTTTCAAATGAGATAAATATTCCAGCAACAAATATATAAACCAGTATTTCCATGGAAGATCTGGGCAAAGCAACATTACTTTTTTTATTAGAGAAACATTTTGTTGTTATTGTTGTTGAGTATTTATTAGCCAGAATCCAGTATTCATTTGTTGAACCATTCACTGAAAATGGTCCAGCTGTGTATCAGGATAAACTACCATTATACTTTCCTGTTATGTCAGCACTCAGTCTCTGTGGGATGTCCCTCCAGGTCTGGTAGTCCTACTGTTATGTTACTAGATGGAAAGCCATGAATAGTTCAGTTTCTTGTCTTTCTTTAGAGAGATTACTTAATTCTTAATCCTAGATAGCCATTTTGGATATGGCTGCTTCATCACACTAACGAATTTTCACCTTTGTACACAAAATGTTTACTATGTTCATGGGGGCTCAGGAGAGATAGGTCTTCTAAAAATAACTGCAAACAGAGGCTCACTAAAGGAGATGCTCCTTGGGAACACTGGCGATGACCCATATTAGTATCACAGAAGAACAAAACCAGCAGGGGGCTGTGTGTGTACCTCTGCATCCCACAGAGTCCAGGTACTGAAAAAATTTAATATGGAAAAAGAAAAAAGCTTATTTAACAAACTACCTCTTCCTGCTGAAAAACGTCTTTCTGAGGAATGTATGCTTATAACTGTCACTTCTAAATCCAGTGACTTATTATTTTCAATACTGAGATGTGTGACCAGTCTCCTTTCAGGAAAGAATCTTCTGAATTCCATAGAAACTTTACTGATTAGAGACAGTACTTTGCTTAGTTGAAGCAACTTGTCCCTGTTCACAATGAACCCTCCAAAGTACCTGGCAGGCAGTTTCCTGGGACTCCTTCGAATAATCTGGTCATGAAATTTGTTCCAGCTGAATCCCACTAAAGAGACAAGAGATTGTTCAAAGGTGTCCACTCAGCACACTGCTTTCTAATAGCGCTCACATTTCTCTCATCACAGGTTTGTGTGAGGATTTTTGCTGTTGTTGTTGTGTTGTTGTTAAGGACTTTTTTGATCACTTTAGAGAGGAAAACAGATGCAGACAAGAATTGGACAAAGTGTTCTGGGGATAATGCCATAACGAGAACTTCTTCAGGAGGACAAAAGAGGAAACACAGGCAGGCTCCTGAAGAGCACAGGGCTCAGGAGTGCTGGGCAGAGCCCAGAGGCCTATGGTTTTCATGCAGTGGCTTTCTATTGCCTTTGAAATTTTGTCACCAAGAATGTACAATAAGCACAATTCAGTATAGTCTTTTGAATTAGCTTAAAAGATGAACTTACTGGTGTGTAACTGTAGCACAATTGGGGAAATAAATAGAGCTTAAAGAACTACTGGGCCTACTTCTTATGGCTGTACTTCCACTCTGAACTAGTGAAGAATAAATAGGAGGCTCCAAACTAGAGAGTGCTGAAGATAACAGTCACCCCAAATTGCAGCCCTAAATGAGAATTAATATCAGATGCAATGATTAAGCACTGAAAAATTTTAAGCTTGGGAATGGCTTCCCTTTGCAGCTGCGAGGCAGACTTTTGTATTTATGAGCACTTGGTGAGTACTGCGACAGGTTTATTATTTGTTGGCTTTCTCCAGCATTGCACAGTAAAAATTGTTTTCAGAGAGTATTCAAAAGTGGAGCTGGCTGTCATTGTAGCAAACCAAATTCATCTACTAACATTTTTCACTCTTTTGATTGATAACTGGCTCCATGGTTTGGCATTTCAGGAAGAGTGGAAAAAAAACAAGTCTCAGAGGCCATTAATCCTTCCTTTCCCTCAGACTCCCCTGGGTAGCTGCTTGTGCCATTATCCACATTTCTTACTGCTGATTTCAACAACTCCATGTTGGCCCCAAACATTGGTTTGTCACTAGGTGCCCCTTCCATTCACTGTGGTACTCTTATCCTGATAACTACCTCCACACAGGCATTCAGGGGCTGCTTTCTGAATGCCCAGGGTAGGGACATTCTCTTAGATCACAGCTTTTGAAAAGGAACCTTTCTGACAGCTTTCCACATTCAAATAGAAACAGAGGGAAGTTTTGAGAATCTCTTTGCTTCTAGAAGCAGCATAAGACACAAGACAGTGTCAGGTTTGGAATGGGTGTTCACTTGTACTTTTGTGCATCAGTTTCCAGGGCCATTTGATATAATTATTCTTGATTTTCCACCTAATGTGCTGTGACTTAGCAAGGAGGAAAGTTATAACTGTTTATCTATTTGACAGCACTGAATAAACCTCTTTTGCTGTCAGGGAGAGAATATTTTATTTTTTATTGCTGTAAAAACTCAGAGTATGCTGGATAAAGTGTCAGGAGTCATTAAACCAAATCAGCCCCCAAAGAAAGAACAGTCAGTGATTACAGAACCTGGTATCTCTAATTAATCAGAACATGAAACTTTGGAGAATTTGGATTGTGGGTGTGTTTGGGGGTGGACGGGTGAAAATCTCAGGGCCCTTTCCTGCTTTTCCTCATTTCAAGGAGACAATTCTAGCTCCAGCTGGGTTGAAAATCCCTGGGTCTCAGATCCTGCCAGGATTCAGGTGAAAGTGTTTCTATCACTTGCCAGGAACCTGAGGGTATTTCTCTGCTGCTAGAAGTGTTAACTTTTGCAGAACATTTAAGTTAAACACAAATATCCTCCTCATCTGTCCTCTATGGAATAAGCTCTTCTAGACAAAACTTTTTTTTTTCCCCCAAAAAAGTTTTTCTTTTTCCAATTGAAGTGTAAATATTCTAAGCCCCTCGAATTGATTTCATTTCTATTGAGTTGCTACTTTGTCCATAGCATTAATATGTTTTACCATTTGGGAGAAGCACTTCAATAGGAACTTTTTAAATGATATGGAATAGAAAGTGCATAAAAATGTTTATGTCTGTTCCAGTCAATGGGGATGAGTAAATGGTGGCTTAGAGGATTTCTTCCAACATCCTCACTGACTGCTCAGGGAAGGCTTTGGGATTTGGAGATTCAAATAAGAGGAAATGCATGAGGCATTATCTCAGTGGCTGTCAGGGTGAATTCCAGGTTCAGACTGACAATGCTCTCTGCTCTTATAACACTCCTCAGAACTTTAAAAATGAAATATGTATTTTTATTTGCCAACTTTTACTGTAAACACGTATATGTTTATGTGTGTGCATATTTGTTTTCTTTCTGAAATATATGTGAAAAGGATATAGTCATCCCTCAGTATCCTTGGGATATTGGTTCCAGGACTGCCCATGGATACCAAAATCCACAGATGCTCAAGTATCTTAAATAAATGGCATAGAACAATGCATACAGTATTTGCAAAAAATCTTGTGGTAGGCTATCAGATAAAAACATGGATTTTTAAGTACTCTCGATACGCTCTGCTTTTGAGAAATTAGCTGCATAATCGAATTCACCATTTTAAGTGTATAGGTGATGTGTTTTGATAGTTATATAGTCATGTAAGCAAAGCACAATTAAAATATAGAACTTTCTCATCACCCCAGAGAGTTCACTTGTACTCCTGCAAAGTTAATCTTCTTCCCCACTCCCAGTGCCTGGCAACAACTGATTCGCTTTTTGTCCCTAAAGTTTTGCTTTTGCTAGAATGTCATGTACATGGATCTATATAGTACAGAGTCTTCTTGACTTCTATCATTTAACGTCTTGCTTGCTAAACCTAGAAATCCATGTTGTTTCATATACCAGTAGTTCTTTTTTTGCTGAGTGGTAATCAATACACTAGATCACAATGTATTAGTCCATTTACCAGTAGATGGACATTTTGGTTGTGTCCAGTTTCTGGCTATTATGAATAAAGTTATTATCATTTGTGTACAGGACTTTATGTGGTTGTAATATGCTCTGCTTTTAAACTGGATGTTTGAGGTATTTGACTTATTAAGCTGTTGCCAGATATTATCTAAATGTCACTTAGTGGATAGAGAGGTTCTTGAATTTAGTTGTCAGGGCTAATGGTTTGGCTGCTTTAGATCAGAACCTGAAACTCAGAGTATTCACTCACTATTATAGACTGAAGTGTATCCTCCCCACCCCCAAATTGAAGTCCTAACTCCCAGTACCTCAGAATGGGGCTGTATTTAGAGATAAGACCTTCAAAGAGGTAATTGAGGTAAAGTAAGGTCATATGGGTGGGCCCTACTTCAATATGACTAGTGTCCTTATAAGAAGATTAGGACAAAAACAATATAGGCCAAGGGACAGCTATATGAAGACACAGAAAGAAGGCAGCCATCTGTAATTCAAAGAGAGAGGCTTTAGAAGAGATGCAAACTACTAACACCTTGATCTTGAAATTTTCTCCTCCAGAATTGTGGGAAAATAAATTTCTGTTTAAGCCACCCAGTCTTTGGTACTTTGTTATGGTAGCCCTAACAAACTAATAGACTCACTCATTAATTCATTAAAAATCACTTATAACAAACACAGTTTGTGCCGGACATTGCTCAAGGCACTGGGGGAATAGATACCATCATGCACCAACAGATCTTAAATCAATGGGTGAAAACAAACAATAAAAGTATGCAAACAAATAAGATCAAACAAACAAACAAACAAACAAACAAAAAACTGATACAATATCAGGTAGCATTAAGAGCTATGATGGAAAGAAAACAGGGTAATGTGATAGCAAGTGATTGAGGCCTACTTTAGCCTGAGTGTTCAGGAAGGCCTCAGGAAGATATTTAAGCTTAGAACTGAGTGATAATAAGGATCCTAACTTGAGATGACCAGGGAAAAGGACTCCAGGTAGTGAGAACCATGAGTGCAAAATGCCATGGGGAAATTGATAAAATTAGCATTTATTAAATGCCTGGTTTATGCAAAGCAGGGTGACAGACTCTTGATGTTCATTAGAACTCTGTAAATAACTATTTCCATTCTTACAGATGAGGAAATTGTCGAGGCTGATTGTTGAAGTAACTTACTGAACATACCCCTCAAAACCACAGACATATACATAGTCATATAAATGCACACACCAATGTATTTCTATGTAAATATACCTTTGCATGTTAGACCAGTGGTCTCTTAACTGGAGGATACGTATCCTGAGGGTAAACAAAGAGGTCCCAAGGGGTATTAAGGGACATAATTTTCAGATTATTACTTCATTTTTAAATTTTTCCTAAAATTGATCTCTCTGAGAACATGTCTGAGACTAAAGCACTGCCGTTTTTTTTTTTTTTTTCTTTCCCACCTCCCCTTTCACAATAGGAAAGCACATCTCTCTCCCCACATGAGTCTTTCCATGTGTTGTGTATGACCCCTGGGTATAGAAACACTGGGGAAGTGTAGGGAAGATCTGAAATGTTGGTGCTGAGCGAGTACGTGGCTTGGATGACATGATGAAAACACTTTTATAAGTCAAATAGTTTTTACTTTTTTGCTTTGAAGGAGAATCTTGTGGATTATTAATAATGATTGTTTTTAATGATAAATGACTATAAAATTTTTAATATGTAATTCATGAGGATTTAAAAAATTGAGTGATGTTGCTAAAACCAAACTTCCTCAGTTTCCATCTACTTATTTATTTGAACAAGGTTTTCAGAGATTACACCTATAAAATTGAAAAGCAGAAATAAAATTAATGCTGAATTCCATCTCTTTCTAGCAGTAATATCCATAGATATTTGATCAAAGCATAAAATACAGCTTTATCCATCTCTTTAAGAGATGCATTTCCAATAAAAATTAACTTTTTTAATTACTTAAAAAAATTAAAAATATTTTTTCAATTGAGTTCTAATAATAATTGTATTGAAAACTCAATCGTAAATAAATTTTAAACACTTGGAGACTTATAGCCACATAAAATAAGAATAATAAATTTCAATTTATATTTAGAGCATTGTTTAAAAAATATAATTGGGTGATCAAGGAAAGGCCTTTAAACATAAATACATTACATAAAAATAATATATTGTGAGAATGAAAATGAATTTAAAGAGAAAAGAGAGCTCTGCAAAATTTCTGGCTGTTACATAAAAACTTATTGAGAAGCGTACATTTTATATGATACTTAAATTACACTGGATATATTTAAATAAATAACTTATTTAAAATTTTCAATATTAAAATATGCTGGACATTATAGATTTTGCAACTATTTGAATTTAGGACACATTTTTAAAAAATTTCAACCCAAGTCTTCTGTTCAAGATATCAATGCTTGGATCCTGATCTCAGCCCGATTTTGTCGAATTCTGTATTTGTCTCACTAATAACCCTGTTTATATCACACACAGCCTTCCTTCGTCTGTTTAGTTCAGACAGAACCACTCTTTGATCCTGTATACTTCTCTGAGTCTTAACCCTTTTTACTTTAGTAAACATTTTCCTTGGTGGCTTATAGTGTGATTGTATATGATTTACACATTTTTATGATGTATGAGGCAATATATCATGCAGTAGTTAATAGCTGGGTTAATAGAATACAGACTCATATCTGCTTGGATTGTTTTTGGACAGAAATTAAAAATAGAAATTTCTAATTTCTATGTGCAATTTTTTTATTATTTTAAAATGAGGAGAATAGCAACTGCTTCACAGGGTGTTTTAAGGATTAAACCAGTTAATATATGTGAAGCGCTTAGAGGAGTGCTTAATACATGGAATGATATTACTATAAATTTTTACTTATGGCTGGTAGAGATACTCATTACCTTATTAGTCACCTCTGTAAGTCAGTATCTATGTGTACTATAAAATTCATTAAAATTGAATGAATACGTATTATCACTTGCTCCAGAACTGCTAATTTGGCCTTTAACATATTTCCATGTAAAATAAAATAAGTTAAATTCTACATAAAATAAGTCTTTTGTGTACTGTTTCAATTCGAATGAGTACACCTACCTTATTTTTCAAACTTCTTTTTCATAATTAAAGGTATATAAGAAATTTGAAGACTCTTTATGTGTAAAAGAATGACTGAGGGTTAGTTCGTTTACTTTGGAATAAAGAAATTGTCAAATTACCTACTGATTGAACAGCATTTCTTTTTCCTTCAATGGATTAAAATGATTTTCAAATCTTTTTGCTAAGAAAAAACTGATCACTGTCCTTGCCTCATGGGTACAAAGAGTGAACAGAGGAGTTAATAGTCAGAAGGGCAGATTTAAATTTTCTCTTAGGTTTGAAAAGTAGCCTCTCACTCTTCCCTAAACCTCTCAGTTTCCTTATGTCCTAGGTACACTAAACCCATTGCCCTCAGTTAACTTCTCCTCTCTCACGTCTTTCTTGTGTTCTTTTTTCTTTTTAAATCTTACGGGTTAACCTGAGTGGTTAAAGGTTGAGTCTACATGCTGGATGTGCAGGCCTACATGTCAACTGACCCAAATACTTGGGTTAAAGGCTAGGGGGGCTCTTCACTCACATGGCTTTCCACGGCATAGATATCGTATTTGGAGAGTCCAATACTCATTACTATGACCATTTGCCGCTGGTGAAGCAAAGTCATCTAAAAATTTCTGCTTCATTATTGAAATAATTAAAAAGAGAGCATTATGTGATAGTTATTCATATCATCAGGTAGCCTCCCTTTTACCTAAAATGCTAACATGCACCTTATATGAACATCTAATTTGAACTGAATAAGGAAAACAAAACAATTATTAGTGCCGTGAAATAGGGGAATTAATTTACTTGGGATCCTAAAACTACTTTGTGGTGGAGGTGGCCTTGAAAGCAAAATACTGTATACTTTTATTAAACATTTGCCTTATGCCACGTGAATCAACATATAATTATCCAGTCTTGGTAAACTAGGAGATTTTTAGAACTCGTTTATTTACTCATTCAAAAAATATTATTAAGAGCCTCTGTCTAGGTATTATAACTAATAGATGCTAATGATCTGGGTCTTCCTTTTTACTGAATTTGAGGAGGAAACTATGCGCCATTTCTGCTGACAGTTAATCTAGTGCTAGCCAGTGAATGTTTTACTTCGAATTATATACAAAAAGCCTAGATAATCTTTTATGTCTTTTTTGTATCTTTCCCCAAAGATATCCAAACCATCTGTTACTTTCTCCTAAGTAAGTCAGGACTACCTGTTTTTAGGATGTTTCTGTTGGAGAAATGGATGCCAGTTATTTATTTTTATCTTGTAGGATCCTTTCTTTTAATTTGTCAGTCTCTTAAATATGAGCAGGTGCCATCTCCAACATATTTTTGAAAGACTGTGGTTGTTGAATCTATTCTTATGAGTGTGAGTTTTTAAAAGTCCAATTGTTGGCATAGCATTATAAGCATTTACTGTTTAGCAAGACCTAGTGTGTTTTTGTCTTCCTCTAATTTTGAAAGTCCTTTTAGTGATAGAACTCTATATATTTGACAAATTTATATATTAAATTAACGATTATTTCATTTTATTTTCTATTATTTCTTAATTTTATTTTGAAGTAGAATGCTATTAACTTTAAATATTATTCATTTAAACTTTCTATTATGTTAATATTTAAAATGGTATTAATACATTAAAAATAGTATTGATTCATTTCTTAAATTATGTTTCCAATTAAGCCAAGTACTACATGTAAAAATTTTAATTATAAAAGATTCAAGCAATGCTACATATAAAGTAACTTGAAGATCTTTTTCATCTTTTCCTAATTCTACTACTTTTCCTGGAAGTATCATCATTAATAAATTCTTTCAAACATTGTGTGTACTTTCAAACATTCTTCTGATATACAGTATATAGTCTGTACTGTATCATACATACAAGCATATGAATTCATAGATTTTTAAGCACTTTTCCCTTCCTTATTTTTATTAGACTAAATAGGACTAAATGCAGACTAAATAGGACTATGGTTCTTTTTCATTCTTTATTCTGGGCATTTACTGGTATCTATTAATCTGGAGACTCGAGTTGTCATTAGCACTTAGAAGTTGTTTTCTATCATTTATTTATTTACACTTCACATTTATACTCCTTCCCAAGCCATTGTAATTTTTTTTTGGAATTTTTCTTATGTTTCTAACTCTCTCATCCATCCTATACTCGAGTCTTTTGAATAGTTATTAATAAAATTGCCATGGGTGTTAGTTCTCTCAGTTGAGTTTAGTGTGTTTTGTTTCTGGTTCAGCGCTTGTTCAAATGCTTGTGCACTTTTAATGGTCTGGACATCTCACCTTTTTCTTTGATGAGGAAATGAATTTCAACTCAGTCAATTATGAGAAGTATTTGTTTATTAAAGTTATGAGGTAGAAGACAGGTCAAACCTAACATTGGGTAACCACGTGGAAATAAGGAAAAGTAACCTGGGATTTGGGGGGGAGGAGCATGCATTACAGCCAGGGAAGATAGAGAACCCCAGGGGAGGGAGAAGTCTGCCATATACCAGGTCTGTGGTTACAAAGGCATTCTTAGGTGACTGGCATGTGAGATCATTTTGATTGACCCTTGGCTGCTATGTAACGCTGCCTAATGTGCATGTGCTTACCCAGAATTCAGTCTGTTATAATTAGGTTCATGAATTTCCAGGCATAAACATGATATTATAATGATGGTCTAATGGCTGAGGTTGTAGGTAGATAGATTATGGCCCTCCTGTCCTTTGTCTCTGGGGATGCAGGAGGGATTTTCTAACCACCAATAAGGTATTCTATGGGCAGTCTCTAGGCTGGGCTTTATTCCTTTGTTCCCTGTAGCTCATGTCTGACTAGCTACCTAACACTAGAACTGGTGGAATAGTTTTAATAAATCTGAAACAGTAAATCATTTATTATATTTTTTACAGGTACAGTTTATGTCATAATACATTTCTCTTAATGGCCCCTGATTTTTCCGATATTTCTTGAAAATGGAAACAAAAAGAAGGGGTGATTTTTTTTAATGAAACCAAAAGTCACCTCTCCACTCATAATCACTACCACAAGCTACATACACATTCACAAATATAACAATTGCTTTTCAATCAGAAGCCAGAATAATACGTCAACTGGGGACTCTTCCCTTACAAATAGTACTAAATCCTAGGGAAAAATGCTCACGGGGAGCAAGGGTTATGGTGTCTCACTAAAATTCATATGCTTCTTAGATAGCATATGGATTAATGTGATGACCCAAAATATGTGTGTGTGTGTGTCTGTGTGTTTGAAAACACAATTTATGCAATCTGGAAAATAATTTCCTTTCTTCACTTCTTTCTTTCTTCACTTCTTTCTTTCTTTCTTAGATTTTTTGTTGATTATGGTGACATTGGTTAATGAGATCTAGTAAGTCTCAAGTATACAATTCAACAGTAAGTCACATATATTGCATTGTATGTTTACCGCCACCACATATTTGACACCGTTTACCCCATCTACCTCCACCTCCCCCCTCATGGTCTATTGTCCATGTTCATGAGTCCCTGTCTTTCAAAATGACAATTTTTGAATTACATTAAAAAAACTCACTGATTTGACTTGATATAAACAATTAAAAACAGTGGTAATAGTACCAGTAATCTAATCGAGTGCTTACTACATGCCAGGAATTTTTTTAAACTTTATTTTAATTAACCCACATAATCCTTTTAAGACTATAAAAATAGGCATTACTACTACTCTCATACTAGAGAGACATGAGAACTTGCTCAAGGTCACATAGGGAGGTCACAGAGCCAGAATTCTAATTAAGTTGATCTGACTTCAAATTCAAGCCTTCCATGTCTCTGGGCTAATGAATCCAAACAGCTTCATCCTCTCTAATCTCCCTAGCATTTCATCCTATGAATAGAAACATCGCAGTACCGAGGATTTCCAATATTTTAAATGTGTGTATGTGTGTGTGAATGTTTAGGGAGGTAGTAAATGTAGATTTTTAAACTGTAATTTCCTTTCTAGTAAATTTATTTGTAATCTACTTTTTGGTATATAAACAGTCTTCCTTGTTAACTCTTTTGACTCACCTCCATGGTTTCATCTCAATTACTTTATCTTTTTATAAATCTACACAAAACAGAAGAAAATTATGCGGAAAATAGAAAAATTGTAAATTTATTATTTGGTAACAATAAACACTTACTATGGGTTTGTCCATGTTCTAGAGCCTGGATTTTAACTTAATTGTCTGTAACCTTTAATCGTAAGGTATGAGTGCATTGTATTGTTTGATTTTAATTTGAGCAATGTTGTATGCATATTGGTAACTTTTTTAAAATACATTTTTTAAAAACTAACTTTTGAGGGAAACTATCTACTATGATATCAACTTCTAACAGAGTACTACTCAATCAATGAACTTTTTTGTACCATTTCTTCAAGTGGGTGCAATATTCTTAAAGTGTCAGTTATGGAGCAGAACTTTATTTTTTTAACTGTCAAATCAATCCTCAGCACCTTGAACATACTCTGGAACAAAAAGCATTCGATAAATATCATAATCAATGAACCAATAGTATACATTTGTATGCAGTGATTATTTGTATACTTTACAACTTGGTTTAGGTAATTTAAAATGCTGGGATCATTCTTTTTTGATGTTTTGTATTAACAAACTAAGAATATAGCAGGAAAATTGTTTTTGGCTTGGATCCTATAATCTTTTTTTATATAAAAAAATAAGGATTTAAATTAACATATGTTAAGTAGCTATTGTAGTACTTGGGACAAGACAGGGTTTAAATAGATGGTAGTTATTATTATATATTAAGAGGTTGAAAAAATAATAGAACACTAAGAATATTCTCATGTGAAGTACTATAGATTAAAGAATCACCGTATTTCATTCACATAGCAGGTTGAATCTATACTCCTCCACATCCCCTGGCAATCTTGCTGCACTTTTGTTTTGAAGAAACTCTAATATGACTTAAACTACGTATCATATAAAGCCAAAATCTCTTTCTCTTCTGACAAATCCTAGCTCAGGGATGCAGTGTGGGCCTTCTTTTATCAACCAATAGGATTCAAATCCCATCTTCTTTATTTAGGGCCAATGAGGATCTGGTTATTCTCCAACTCTTCCTTCTCTAAAAGATCTCTTTATCAGTATTCAAAAGTCTCAACTTCCTTTTTTTTGGAAATATCCTTCCTCTACCCTACAAGCTCCTCTAAAAATAGTTGTACTCCACTTACAGCCACACTTCTTAAATTGTCTAATCGTATGATACCTCCATTCCTTGCCTCTGACTTCCTCCTTATCCCACTCTAACATGACTAACTTGCTACTAATGTCTTGCTATTAATGTCTGTCATGGAAGAGGCCCTTTTCTGTCTTTATTTTAGTAGATCTCTCAGTAGCATTCAATACAGTTAACCACTTTATCTTTGAAACATTTTCTTCTCTTGGCTTCCAGGAAACGCCAACTTTCTTTTTTTCCTGCTAATTTTACAATTTCCTTTAAGGTCTTTTTGTCAGCTACTCTTTCTTTACTTCACTCCTAAATATTGGAGATCTTTAGGGCTTAGCACTGGGATTTCTACACACTTAATACTCACTGGGTAAGACATTAATTCTGTATACAGGTATATATAGATGCCTTGAGAGATAATATAGAATGTCTCCTTTTCATTAAGAGTTTGGAAGTGAATTTAAACTCCCCTCAGCCCCTGGTACCTTTATCAAATGGATTTTCTGCTTCTGTTGGATTCATAATTTCCACATTAATAAAAACAGACTTGCTTTCAGAAGAATGTAGTTGGAATATCCAGTTGTATCTAAACCTTTAGACTAAGATCTCCTCTGTCTTGTGTTCATGCATTTGATATTTGTGATCCCAAATGTGGGACATTATATTTATTCATGTGAAATTTTGTCATAGTTCTTACAGTTCAGCATTTTAGCATATTGAGATTATTTTGAATCTTGAGTGTATCAGTCAACATATTCATATCTTTCTATGCTTAGTGACATGCAAATTTGAAAAGAATGACTTTGGCTTTGCTAGAATTAAGGGGAAAGTGCTAATGAGAGAAGGCTAGGAAAGAACACTGTGGTGCTTCACCAAAGGTCCCACATTAATTGATGTAAGGCATTAAACCCTCACCAGAGAAGGTCATTCAGAATGGTAACTAAAAACAGAACTCATTATGTTGCCCTGACTAATATTATCGCCAACAACTGACAAACAGTTATTGAGAAGTTGTTATGCAGCAAGTAACTAATGTTTCATTGCACAATTATGTAGACGATTCAGTAGTTATATATTTTTTTGAACAGTAAAGCCTAGAGCATATTCTTTGGGAACTAAATCACATTATTTATTCAATTGGAGTGACTAAATTAAATCTTCAGATAATTTACATTAAGAAACTATTGTGAAAAAAAATGGCTATTTGGAAGAAGATATACCTTCGAAGACCATAAAGCTCATTTATATACCTATGCACATTTTCAGAGTAAACTAATTTTTGAATGAATAATTTTGAAGCCTGTCTTTAATTTAAGGTTTCTCTTAAATTTGGTTTGTTTGTTTATTTGTTTACTTATTTATTTAGGCACATTATTTACCTTGGATCTCAACTGATGGCTCTTAGATTTGCTTTGTACCCAGCCAGGTGTTCTGTTTTGAGGGCAGTGGTATCTCAGGAATGGAAGACTCATTAGTTTGGGGGCATTCCTGCAGCAGTTTTCCAGTGGTGACAGGTCATTTGAGCAATGCTGTTCCCAAGAAAGTTGTTCAAGGATTATGTTTTAAAATCCAGCTGTTTTCTGTTGACGTTACTTAATATGCTCGACTGTTCTGGGAACTACATTAACTCTTTCAGAGACGAGGTACCATGTAATATTCTGAAACTGGAGTTTCCTAAGTAGTCCTCTGGAACCCTGGAGAACTGAATTTTACTTCTGGATATACTCTATTTCTGAAAAGAGGGTTAGCTCCCTAGAGGAGTGACTCAGTGAATATTAATTGATGATGATGATGATGATGATGATCTATAAACCTGCCTATTGTCTTTGCAACTAGTATAATGACCTTTTCATTCTTGACCCCACTAAAATGTCACAAATATTCGACTGATTCTGAACAAATATAAATTGTATATTTTTAAATTAATTTTAATATATTTTAGTTTTCTTTATTTCTATTGGTTTTAAATGTTTATTAGTATGCATGACATTAATACACTAGTTTTAAAATTGCAGCTGTGTTGTCAGAAATAGATCTTCTTATATATATCACTTTATCTGTTGCATTTTTGATGGGAAAAAAATACTTATTTTTTCTAATTAAAACCAAGATCGCATTGATAAAAACTTAGAAAATACAGGTAAAGAAAAAGGAAAAAATGGAAATTACTTTTAACGCTACCATTGAGATCTAAATACTATTAGCATTTTCATATATATCCTTCTATTTTTTTTCTATCATTGATTGTCTCTTATTTTTATATTTTACAAAACATGAGATTATGTTAGTTTTTGATAACAGCAGCTAAACTTTTTAATAGATTAAGAATTTCTTTCAGCATCGCTATACAGTACATATTATGCAACATTATTTTTAATTGGAGCACATATATTATTGCTATAATTTATTTGACTATTGGTTTAATAGTGGACATTTTGATTCTTTCAGTTTTTTTGTGCTGTTGTCACAGTAAATATCTTTATAGATAAATATGTTTGGAAATATTTGATTCCAAGAAGGAAAATTGTTAATTCAGATTTGTAGCTAATTTTCAAGTTTTGCCAAATTCCCTTATAGAAGGTTATTCAATTTATACTTTTGGCCATACTACATGAGTAATGCTTGGACTGAATTTTACAATTTCTAGTACTCACCTAAAAAGATAGAAATGTATCTAAGACATAACAGGAAGAATAGGATATGGGGTTAACTGAATTTCCTGACATTCGTTATACTTAGGATGAACGGGCTTGTCATCATGAGTTTGCAATAATCACAGACTCCAAAAGCCAACAGGAAACAAACCAAAGACAGGAACCATTATTGCTTTCTCTTCATCAAGACAATAAAAATACTTTCACAAGGACGAATAGACTTCACATGGCATTATTTTCTATTTTCTTATATTTGACATGAATTGCTAATAATAATAATAATAATAATAAATATTTTTTGGTTATTTGCTATATGCCAGGTACTATTCTAAATGCATTACCTATTTCATCTTGTACTCTGAAGGCTAATTTGATATGGATTCATCGAAATATCCAGCTCATGTTTTAAATTAACTAGACCACAGTACTAAAATGGAGTTGGTCTGGTTTGGTAAGACTTACCAAAACTTTAACTCTTACTTCCCAGAAATGTTGATCCTGCCTTTTGGAAAGTATGAAAGCCCTTGAACATGAACTAGAGGGAAGAACTTTTATTCTTATGTTCAATTTTTCCATGGTTAGAGTTTGCTTTGGTACTAAATATTTTCAAATTTTTATCACATGTATGTGAACTTTGTGCCTCTTATTTAATAACATAAAATCTAAACAATGTGAAGACTAAACATACATTTTATATTTTAGGTACAGGATTGAAGTCTAGTAACAGTAAAACTTAGTACATTGCATTCATTCAATTCTTTAAACTAGTTTCTAGATTTTTAAAAATAAGTGAAGAAAACCATAAAGCTTTAAAGATTAATTTTAAGAAGAAAAAATAATATGACCATTTGGGGACTTCAGTCATATTTAATAAAATTCTGCAACTTTTTTCATTGAAGAAGAAACTCTTATTTACCTTTTATTTAATTAGGAATAAATTTATTTTTCTTCATATGATAAAAAGTATCTATCAATTTCTTGTAAACATTCTTGACTTCCTTTCTGGGCATATCCCAAACTTGGTTAAACCCAACTCTGTCTCCTCTATGTCCACAGGAGAGCAACTGAACAAAGCTGAAGAAAATCAGACAGCTAGGCCCACCGAGACTCTCATCTTTTCATTGCCAAGTCTACTTGTGCAATACGTCTGTACTTATCTATATTCTCTTCCTTCTTCCTATTACAACAGGTGAAATTTCTATGCTCCTGCCTAAGACATACCTTGTGCTCTGGAACTCTTTACATCACCCCTTTCCAAGGATTTCAGTTATTAGCGCTCTAATCAATGTGTCTTGAATTTTCATTCATTTATATATGTTATAGCATCCCTCACCTTAGAAAATCACCTTCGGCTTCACTTTCCTTTCTAGCTGCTAGCCAGTAACTGCTTACCAGCAGAGTGGAACTTTTCAATAGAGATCTTTATAGTTACTGTCTCTACTTCCTCTGCTCACCTTTCCTTATCAATGTATTTTATTGTCAACTCCAATAGCACGTACTTTGCAAAATCTAACAGTCACTGCTTTTAATTGCCTCCTATTCATTCTATTGATATAGTAAGGTGTTCCTGTCCTAGGGTTATGGGAATGGCTTAACACAACAGCCGACACTGGAAAAATGAAGTTGACAGCAGTTTACTAATCCTAGATACTGCTTATCTAGGGGAGGAGGACTCTGCATATCTTATTTTGCCACACAATGGCTGTGCTAGGGAGCGAGTGGAGAGCACTCTGTGGGAGGCTGGCTTTGTAGTATTAAGAGAATGAGGTGAACTCTGCTTGCCACAGGAAGATGGGATTGACTTGTTTAAATAATTCTGTGGGTTGGCGGAAAACTGAAACCTGATACTCAGGAATAAGCAGAAACTGCACTGATTCTTTAGTAAAGAAGGCTGCATGGCTAGGGGACCTTATTCACAGGAGCACAGACCATTAGGCCATTTGAAGCCCTCTTTGTGTCACCAGGTGTCATGGCAACATTTTAGGGCCTTAATTTTAGGCCCGAAACCACAGTGCTCTTTACTTATTTTACTGAGTTTTTCAGATATATCAACCCAAATGATAGCAACCTTTTTCATAAAACATTTCTTATATTGTTTTCCATTAGTCCTGGTTTTACTTTGTACTCACTGGTTGTGTCTTTTCAGTATCCTTTGTTGGGTTTTCGGATCCTAAAGTTTGGAGGTCTTCAAAGCCAAGTTTCAAAACCAAGTTTCTTAGTTTTTTTATTTACTAACTCTTCTTAGGGAATCACATTTAGTTGATGGCTTCATATGACATCTCTATATTGATGATGTCCCTAATTCTATTTCCAGCCCTGTGGTCACTTCGAAGTCCTGTACTTGTAACTCTAATCTCCTATCTTGTTTTTGGAAGTCTGAGAGGCATCTCATGTTTAATGTGGACAACAGTATTTTTGTATTTTCTCTCTAATATTTTTCTCCTTAAGGCTTTCCCATCATAGAAAATACCATTATAATGCAGCTAGTTGTTCAGATCAAAATCTAGGAGTTCTTTATTCTTCACTCTTCTTCATCCATGTTCCGGTCTATCAGTAAGTCTTGTCATCTCTAACATTAAAACATAACTAAGATCTATTTATTTCTCTCTATCTGCACCACCACCACCTAAGTACAAAGCCAAATAAACTTCTACTATAGGCTCCTGAGTAATCTCCCATTTTTTACTCTTATTCAACTAAATCCATTTTTGCTTAGATCATCTTTTAAAAGATAACATAATTCATACTATCTCTTTCTTAAAACCTTTCAGCAGCTTCTCCCAACTCTTGGAATGAATCTAAATTGTGTGAAAAAGCAATCATACAAGATCTGGACACTGCATACACTCTGATCTCATCTGGCAGCACTTTTTCCTTCCGTCAGTGTCTGCTCCAGTGATAATGAACTTCTCTGTTCCTGACAACAATAAGCTTGTTTCTCCCTTGGACTCTTTTCACTAGACGCTTTCATTGCCTGAAGTACTAATATCTCTGGCCTCTTCTTGATCTCTGCTTATATATTCCTTAAACAGGAAAGTCTATAAAAACCACTTGGCAAACAAATCTTCACCCCATTTTAATTATCTGAATAGTTTCTTCCACTAGATGATATTTTCCATGTTTGTGTGATCTATTTGAGCCATTTCATCAATTATTTTATTGATTCTAAACTAAAATTTTTAAAATACTTTTACATTAGCACTTTATTTTTTTAGCATACTATAATAAATAGTGGTAAATCTTAAAATTAATACATCTTTGATTCAGATTATAATATTTATCTAATTATTGATTTATTTAATGATTACAACTCTGTAATTTATTACATTAGATTGTAAGTTCTACAAGAGCAGGGATCTTGTCTGGCTGGTTGTATGAGCAGAACCTAGAACAATGCCCGTACTGAAGTTTTTTTTTTTTGGTTGAATATGAAACCAACAGCGAGCCTATATGTAACAGAAAACCATTAAAACAGTCTATTTAAATTCAGTAATTAGATAAGAATTCAGTAATTAGATAAGAATACCATAAGTACCATTATGTATGACAGTATTCTGGAGGTCCTAAGCAATATGACAAAAAAATTAAAGATTAGGAATAATAAATTGGTGTTATTTGAAGATAATATGACTGCCTTTCTAGAAAAGAGAAAAATAATTTAGTATTATGCTAATAGGAGATTAAATAGCTTACTGAGTACAAGAAAAATATAATCAAATTTTAAAAAAGTGAAAACTGATTGACATGAGTTGGGAAACTAAATCGTTAAGAAATTATGATACAACAACAATGAAAATAAATATCCTAAGAAATTGACTAAACAAAACATGTCTAGGATATATGAAGAAGCCCATCAAATCTTCTTGAGGGAAATATGACTTCAGTAAATGGAGCAAAAAAATTCAGTATGACCAAGATATATTTTTCCTCTAAATTATTCAATAAGATAAATGTAAATGTAATACAATTTCCTCCCTCACTCCTGCCCTCACCCCCCAAATGCAACTGATTCCTGCAGAAAAAGAAAATCAGGATGGAAAGTTTAGAGACAGGTCCAAATATTAGGAAAAATTTTAAGTATTAATTTTCTTCCTCTCTGCTTTCTATGGTTTTATTAGAACATTTAATTTGATTATATTTTTTTCTTAATATATCAATTATATTTCTCTAAAAAAATTATGATTTCCCTAGAGTGTACAATATACATTTTTAACTAATCTAAATTCACTTTACCATCTCACATGTATGCCTGTATCTTATAACTTATTTTCATTTTTCACTCCAGCCCCCTCTCTTGTGACATTGCTCTCATTTATTTCACTTATCTATATGATATAATTCAATACATTGATACTAATGTTGTTTTAAACAAACTATTATCTTTTAGATTAAGAATATGAACACTGGAAGATTATTTTTTATCTTCATCGATTTCTTGTTTGATGCTTTTCTTTATGGCGATTCAGATTTCCAATCTCTATAATTCTTCTTCTTCATTAAAAACCTCTTTTAACATTTCTTACTGGCAATAAATACCCTCAGTTTTTATTTGTCTGAGAAAGTCTTTGTTTTTCCTTCACTTTTGAGGAATAATTATACTGGATATAAACTTCTAAGTTCGTGGTGTTTTTCTCCCAACATTTTAAATATTTAATTTCATTTTATTCTTGCTTAAATATTTTCTGATGGGAAGTTACTGTAATTATTATTTTTTATTTCTCCATAGGTAAGGTGTCCTCCCTGCTCCCTCACCATCATATTTTTTTTTTAAGTTTTCTATTTGTCTTTTATTTTTTGCAGTTTGCCTATGATCTGCCTTGGTATAGGTATTTTGGAATTTATCCTGCCTGGTGTTCTCTGAGTTACCTGTGTCTGTGGTTCAGGGTCTATCATTAATTTTACAACATTTTGGGCTAATATTTCTTCTGCTCTACTCTCTGTTGCTTTTCCTTATGACATCCCAATTACATATATGTTTCACTTTTTGATATTGTTCCACAATTTTTAGATATTCTATTATAGTTTCATCATCCTTTACTTTGCATTTTGACTTGAGAAGTTTCTATTTACATATATTGAAGTTCACAAATTCTTTCTTTGGCCTTGTTGAATCTACTAATTAGCCAATAAAAGGTTTTCTTCATTTGTGTTGCTATATATTTGATTTCTAGAATTTTGTTTGACTTTTTTTTATAGTTTCCATATCTTTGCTAATGTTATACATCTATTTTTGCATGTTGTCTATTTTCGCTTTAGAATCCTTTACACATTAATCTCAGTAATGTAAATTCTATAATCATTCTAAAATCTGTATCATATCTGAGTCTAATTCTGATTATTGCTTTATTTCTTCAGATTGTGTTTTTTCTTGGAATGAAAATAAAAAAAATATTTCTTATAATATTTTTGTTGTTGTTGAAACTAGACTTGTTGTGCCAGGTAACAGGAACTAAGGTAAATAGGCTTTTCGTGTAGGGTGTATGTTATTCTGGCTAAGAGTTGGACTGTAATAATGTTTGTTTTAGCTATAGGTACAAGAGGCTTCAAATTCCTGTAGAGTCCTTGTTTTGTTTCCCCTTTTTACTTTGGGTTATACTTCTCTGAGAATTTCTGAGTCTTTCAGCTCTTTCATCTATAATCCACTGTTATTACACTGAAGCCCTCTTGATGAGATGGAAGATATAGATAAGGGGAGTGTTCTATAATCTTCCCAGTAAATCTCAGTCTATAGTTGACTTGTTTCCTGGATTGTGACCTTCATAAGATTATGGTTCCATTTCAGTAAAAAAAAAAAAAATCTATAGCATGTATATTCATGGGAACAGGAGGCATAAACTATTAAGAATGTTATAATTATGTCGTTAAAGATAATTTTTATAGTTTTATTTTGTATTCTCTCTTTTTAAAACAATTTTATTCAAAAAACATATAATATGTTACTTTGCATAACAAAAACAAGAATGCATGTCGTTTCTAAAAAGATAAAAATAGTTTTGCTCGACTCAAAGGAGCAGTGAGATTTCGTGTTTGGACCATCTGTTATCTGGGTATTCCCTTACCCAAATGTCCCTTTTCTTCTGTTTCTCTTTCCCCTTCGGAGGTGGCAGAAAAATTTTTGACTCTTTACTTTATTCTCCACGTCTAAAACTTTATCAGGTCCTACTTATCGTATCTTTTAAAGATGAATTGGTTTCAATTCCTATTCTCTATCTCCACTGCTGCACTCACTGCCTTAGTTTCGATTCTCATTGTTTCTCCTTCTTCAGTGATCTTCCTGGCTCTGTCCTCAGTCTCTGGCTTACTTCGCTTCTGCTGACAAAAAGACTAAAACAGAAATCTGTTCTCATTAACACCTGATTAAAATATTTCATTGAATCTCCATTACCGAAATCAGATATTGACAAACTTTCTTTGTAAAGGGTCAGATGGTAAATATTTTAGATTCTGTGGGCCATAGAGTCTCTGTCACAACTACTTGAAAGCAACTAAAGAGAAGATGAAAATGAACAAGTGTGTCTTTCTTCCAATAAAACTTTATTTTCAGAAACGGGTAGTGGGCCTGTTTTAGCCACCAGCCATATTTGACTTAAGAATCGAAAGAATAAAGTTCGATTTTGATCATATTTACCTTTTCATCTTGGTTTCTGCTCTTCAGTTACCAATTCCTTCACTTTAGACTCTTAGATCCCCAGTTCATTTACATTGATTTACACTTCCATGCTTTGCAATGGAAAAGAAAGACAGTATTATTATTATTTTTTTTGAAAGAACTTTTTCATCCTGACCCTTTGACAAGTGCTTATTAATCATTCAAAACTAAGATTTGGTGGCAACTGCTCTGAGTAAAACTTCCCTGGCCACTCACATTCTCCTTTATCTTTCTTCTATCTTATACAGACTTCTAGTTACTATATTTTTCACACTGAACTGTAATTCCTTTCTTTAATGTCTATTTCTCTTTTTAGACTCTGATCTACTTAAATAGAAGGTCCAAATAGTAAACTCTTAACAAATTTTTGGAGACTTTAATAGAATTGCATATGAAAGGAGGCCTTTGGAAAACTTTCTTAATGGGCATTGGTGGCCCAGTGATGCAAACTAAAGACTTCAGCAGAAGCAGAGGGCTTATAAAACAAACAGCTTTCATGAGGCCTTCCCTGATTAGATCTGCAGGCAAATGAAAGCTTTAAGCAGAGTCACAGACACTACATACTAATATTTAGAGAAGATTGTCATGGAAAAGAGACCCTGTCTTCTCCAGGCAATCCAGTTATGAGGTCTAAGAAAGCTTACATATTTTTAGGTTAAAGTTCTTTTTGTTTCATTTTGAATTTAGGTGGGGAGGGAATTGTGAGGAAATTAGAAAGAGGAAGAAAGGAAGATAAGCTTTTCTTCCTTTATTTTTGCTTTGAATTGCTATCTTATTTTTTATGATTATATATATTTGAAGTCATTTTGCTGATAGGTTAATAAAACAAGATAGTCTATATGAATAATGTTAGTGATCTTCAGTCATTAGTAGAGAGCCTCGCCAACTGTTACTTTTAGCAGAGATTGCCTCAGATTGCTAACACAGTGTTTCTAATGTCTTAAAATTAAAGAAAATGAGAGAATTTCTGCAGATACGTTTATATAAGAAATAAGGTCATCATAGCACACATGAAACAATTTTTTTTTTATAACTGATGAAAGATGGACACACATTGCCATGGAGATGTCTACTCATTTGCTACATCTTTTAGTTTTCTTACATGCTTGTTGAGTATAGAATTCTTTTGTTTCCTCTAGTTTTCTATGTTATTATCCACTTCTTAATAATCTCAGCCTCAGGGGACCCTGGTGATAATGGCAATAATAAAGGCAGAAACCCAAACTGAAGGCATGCTTTCATTACCTGTGTAACAATTTTCAATCCCTACCAGTGTTTAACTCCATCTGAAGGATATGAATTGAACAATGATGAGATTTCTGAAATAGACACTTGAGTTAAAGAGACTGTAAAAGAAAGAACTAAAAAAGTGGTAGAATATGTTATATAGAACCATCAGTTTCTTTAGCACTAGGGAAAGATTGACATATTCTGTTTAATCAGGGTCTGAAGAGAAAATACTTCCATGGATTGATCTCTCTCTCCTTCTCTTACATGCAGATGTACTCAACATTTCTGAACAACTTCCCTTAACTATAGCATGCACTGGGGAAATGGCATATGCCAGTTAAAAGATCAAGCATGAACTGAACTTTGTTAGGTTTTTGTTTCCCTAAGCCGGTATAGCACCTGGGTCATGATAGTGTAATCTTATGTCATTAAGTGAATAAATTTGTTTTACATTTCTGTCATTCTCAACATCAGATTCTGTCTTTGACCAACTGAATAAACTTGAGGCCTAGATTGCTGACTTCATGATATTCTATTTGAACTGGCCATTAGGTAACATTTAGGCTTTTTTTGAAAAATGGAAGCCAGTATTGATTGTATCTTTTATACTGATAACAATGCAATTCCTTTCAAAGGCAGAGATTTTACAAGATAATTTCAATCAGGTTTTATGTTGATTTTAGTGGGTTGAATTATGGAAGTCTTGTCTTTGGTGACTTAATCAGAACAAGAGGTACAAAGAAGTATGACATGGTATCGGAGGTAGACTAGGGCCCAGAAGGTGAGAAAAGAAGAGGCCATAGGAGGTAAGAAAGTGGGGATATAGATGACATATCTGTTAACATGATTTGAGGTAGAAATTAAATGTCTTATATTTGATTATACAATAAGAGTTTTTTCATTAGAGACAGTATGATTCTTTGTAAATTGTACTATTGGGTCATAGTTCATAAGTTATATTTTATTTTTTTAAAAAATTTTCCAATCATTCATCTCTTAAACTGACACACTTGTTATTCTTATGCTAATTTGCTTTAATATTTTTGAATTTAATGTTATATTTGTTTTACTTTAAATTTTATGTTTCTATTAAAATATTGCATGAATATTATTTGAAATAAAAAAATTAAAGCCTATATAATGAAATGTAAGGAATTTCCTGTCACTCCCATTCCATTTCTGAAAGTTTACATGCTTCCACTTTGCTCCTTGTTCACACAAGCATGTATAGAATTCGTATACACACAAAAGGCTACTTTTAATAACTCTGGTGCACAAAAGCAGTTCCATAATTGTTCCTTCAATGGTCTTTCTTTCAGGGATTTTCTTTTAAAATATTTATATAAGTTTAAAACTAAAGGTGTGCTCTTTCAGCCATGTGAGGATGCAAGAAGGAGTTGGCATTCTGCAACCTGGAGAAGAGCTTTCTCCAGCACCTGAGCATGCTGGTACCCTGATCTTGGACTTCCATCCCCCAAAACTGTAAAAAATAAATTTCTGTTGTTTATAAGAAAAAAAGTTAAAAATTTAAAAATCCATAAAGTTAAAAAAAAATAATACAGTAAATACCCTTCATCCGGTATTAATACATGTTAACATTTTGCCCACTTTCCTTTGTATAATAAAGATCAAATCTCCTATGTATTCCACTCCTCTTCCTCATCAGAGGCAACCATTTTCATGTGTTTTCACATGTAGTCTTCCACTATAATTTTTATATTTTTATGTTGAGAGATAAAATTTACATAGAGTATAACATACTGTAGGTATTGTTTTTGATTTGTTTTCATTTTAGCACCTTCTTATTAGAGATAGAACCAGTACCATATTCTCTCTTTTGAATGTACCATAATATATTATTCATTCTTATATTAATGGACTGTCAGGTTGTTGTCAGGTTGTTTCATTGCTTCGGTGAAAGTCACTGCATCTGTCACCTGGTACATGTGCAAGAGCTTCTGCAGGACCTTGTTACATAATGTGTATCCACAGTCAAGCAACATCAGCATCACATGGAAGCTTTGTTAGAAGTGCAGAATTTCATATCTCATCCTAGACCACTGAGTCAGAATCTGCATTTTAAGAAGGTCCCCAGTGATTTGTGTGCACTTTGAAATCTAAAATGCACTGCTTTAGAATGTTTACTAGAAATTGAAATCACTAGACTATGGGAAATAAATGTTTGCAAGTTCACTGCATATTGCCATATATTTTTTTAAGTGATTGTTACCATATACAGTCCTGTTGGCACTGTAAGAGAGTTGGTGATTTCCTACATTCTGCCGAAAATTTGGTGCTATCAGAATTTTTGAATTTTGCCAATCTAGTTGTTGTGAAATGGTATTTCATTGCAATTTTAATTTCATTTTTCTGATTATAAATAGAAACACTTTACAGTTATTCTTTATTATTTCTGTATCTTCAATTTTTCCCCACTCCACATCAAATATAAACACACCAACTTAAGCCTACCCACACAAGCAGGCAAACAAAAAACCTCTTCACTTCATTCTCCCAGCTATAGGCCTATTTCTCTCCTTTTCACAGCAAACATCTTTTAAAAAGTTCTCCATACCTAATGTTTTAAATTCCTCTTTGGCATTTGCTTCCATTTACTTGAAAAATTTCTCTTTCAAGAGTGTGCATTATTTCCATATTGCTCAATCCAATGATTAATTTCCAGTCCCTAATTTACCTGACATTTAAGCCACATTTGGCACAGATAATTACTTTCTCCTTTATGAAATTCTTC
>NW_011888889.1:1134185-1148322 GCF_000151845.1 Pteropus vampyrus | reverse complement strand
GTTTTTCTGTTGTTATTGAGTTGTATGAGTTCTTTGTATATTTTGGATATTAGGCCCTTATAGGAGATGTTGCTTGCAAATATATTTTCCCATTCAGATGGTTGTCTCTTTACCTTGTTGATGGTTTCTTTTGCTGAGCAGAAGCTTTTTAGTTTGCTATAGTCTCATTCATTTATTTTTGCTTTTACTTCCCTTTCCTTTGAGGTCAAATTCATAAAATTCTCTTTAAGTCCAGGGTTCTTGAGTTTAGTTCCTATGTTTTCTTTGATGCATTTTATTGTTTCAGGTCTTATATTCAGATTCTTAATCTATTTTGAGTTTAATTTTGGTGTATGCTGATAGATAACAGTCTAGTTTTATTCTTTTACAGGTGGCTTTCCAGTTTTCCAGCACCATTTATTGAAGAAGCCTTCCTTTCTCCACTGTATGTTTTTTGCTTTTTTGTTGAAAATTATTTGTCCATATAAACATGGGTTTACTTCTGGACTCTCGATTCTGTTCCATTGGTCCATGTGTCTGTTTTCCTGCCAATACCATGCTGTTATGATTATTGTTGCTTTGTAGTATAATTTGAAGTCGAGTAGAGTGATGCCTTCAACCTTGTTCTTTTTCTCAGGATTTTAATCCTTAGGTGTCTTATCTTTTCTCTCTCTATCTACTTTCTAAGTGATCAGATTAAATCTCCTGATTTAGAAAGCATCTATGTCCTCATTGTTCTTCAAATTGTATCTACAGTTTGATTTTCTCTCTTGAATTCTAAATTTTGATATCCAATTACCTATTTAACTCCACACTGACATTATTTATAGGCATCTTAAATTTAACATGCCCAAAATTAAATACCTGATTTCTTCCACCTCAGCTCATGAATCTCTTCTGCAGACTTTTTATTCAGAGAATGACCAATTCCTCCTTTTAGTTGCTTACACTCAAAACTTATTAGACCCGTCTTTTTATCTGACACTCTACATTCAATTCATCAGTAAATACTTTTACTTATAACTTCATCATATATGCAGATTCTAACTGCTTCTCACCATCTCCACCATGACCATGCTGATCCATGTCATCTTAGTTCTGGCTTACTGTTATTATGGCTCTTAATTGTCTCCCTGATTCTATACTTACCTTCTTTCACAATAAATTATACTCAGCACATTAGTCAGAGTGTTCCTGTTAAACATAAGACAATGCCTAAAACACTCCATGGCTTCCATCTAACAGTCTGCGATAATCACAGTAAATGATTGGCAGTATGAGTACAGTATCATTACCACATTTTGGGACAACTGTTAAGATCCATGTCAATTCATAGTTTGGGTGGGATTGACTGAAGGTTGAGTTGTCACAACACTGTGAATCAGCTTCTCCCTTCACTCAGTCCCACTTTCCTAACTACTGAATTGATATATTGCCCAAGCACACACCCCAAGAAACTTCCTATGTATGTATGTGGCAGTGTCTATTTTTAGGAAACACAATCTAAAGCAACAACTGAAGTATTTTTAAGAATAATACATAAATGCACTGACCGTATTTAACTCAATACTATGCTGGCCAGTTAATTCTATCATTTGATACTTTTACATCAAAGAGCTATACCATGTTATAACAGTGTGTACAAAGAGTAGTTTAACAAGTGTTGCTGATAGTATAAAGCATCCATATGTCAGTCACCATTTATTTGGCACATGTATTATGCAGCACATTTTAAAAGATGCCATAGATTATAGAATACATAATGAGATTCATATTTTGATTAGGTCATACATTTGGGACAAATAAATCATTGAATAAGCTTTAAAAGGAAACTACCCAGAATATGTTACTCCACACTGCCTAAAATGGTGTATGCGTACTAAAACAGGGGTACTTAAAGCGAAGTCCGTGATTGGTGCCACTCTGCAAACTGTTATCTTTCCTGATGAAATAAGTATCAAAATTAATAGTAAGCATTAGAAAGTTTTAAAACAATTTAATAGGATAATTATATATCTGAGGTATCCAATATTTGAAAAAAAATGAGGTTCTATTTTATATATCTTTAAAAATATTTTTCTAATGATATATTTTTATTATATTTTATAAAGTTATTAGGCTATAATAGGTTATAAATTAAAAAATAGTCCTTTCAGTTTGAGAAGCACTGTACTAAGGTGAAAGTGAATATGTATTTAATCATACTTGGAAAGACGAAGATATTTGACTTTGAATAAGATTTTTAAATTGGTGAGGAAATTGATTGATGAAGAGAAATACACAGGAAAGTGTGGTGGTCATGACACATATGCCCCATTCAGGAGATTTTTCTTACTGTAGAGAGCTTGTTCCAATGGAAGAATTTGCAAGGCAAACAGGAAGCTGTGTCAAGGGAATGGAATCAAGAGCAGAAGAGAGATGGAGGGATGGATCTACATCTTAATTTCAGGTAGCCACAAGTTTACCATGAGAATTATTCCCAGTAATACTCTAGTGATAGATAGGGGAGTGGAGCGCCCTCATAGCATGAGGATTAAGTTTGGGCCAAAAGGATAATATTGAGGAAGTCCTAAGTTTGATTGGATATGTTGATTCCTATTTCTCTGCAAAGACTCAGGAATAGTCTGTATTGATCGTGTGAGCTCCAAGGGAAGAGTCTAGGCTTTCAAGTAGAAATTTTTATGCACTAAAGCTAACAAATAAGGGCCATTGGTTTCTAAAAGCTACTGTGAATGTTCAATCCGATTAAGTCTCATAGTTAACATCCTATCATTATATAAAACCCCTTTCTATATATATCCGCATTAGCTACTGACCACAAATATCTCTCAGTGATTGGGAGGAGCTTGTATTACCGAATACAGTCCAAAATCTAGAATGTGCAGTATGGCCACAAAACTATGGAAGACATCTTCGTAAAACTTATACATCAAAAATACTAAAAGGAGAGAAATATTTGTTGATAATATTACAGTTTTAGGAATATGAGTAATTTTTATCTTCTACCTAGTTTATTTTTTCTAAAATTTAAATAATAAGCATATGTTTATTTAAATATGTATACATGTATATGTGATACATTTAAATAAGTTTATATTTCTTTAAACATACATATATTGTGTGTCTGAACAAGAGATCAAAAAAATGTTAATACTTTTTATAGGCATGAGAAAGGTAAAGGATGGAATTGAGTTTTCCTATCTTGATCAAAAAATACTTAAGAAAATGACTTTAGGAGGCAGGTATAAAAATAGGAAAAATAGAAAATATTAAGAAGAAGTCAAGAATGATTTTACAATTTCAATCAGTCAGTTGAAAAGATAGTAAATATAATGACGGCTAACATGAATTGAATAATTGCTCACATTAATTGATATCAACTATGTTCCAGGTAATGTTTCAAGTACTTTACATGATTTACTTAATTTATTGATGAGTAAAGATAATGGAGTGAAGGAATGAAGATAAGAATCATGTTTTAGGAGACCAGTGGGAAGCTCTCACAAAAGTCACCATTTTTTTCAAACTCATTATGTTTAAAATTCACTGTCTTCCCTCTCAAACGTGCTCTTTTATATTCATTCACTTTTAGTAGTGACTTTATTCTTTTCCCCCTTTATTACCCACACTTTAGAATTACTTTTGACTTCTCTCTTTTGTTCCAATTACAGCTTCTAATTCATTTAATTAGTCTATTAGTTTCACCTTTGCAAGATTCACCTTTGCAAATTACAATTGAAATTTAACAACAATGCAGGTGCTAACTACAGAAACTTTTATATTTCAGTAGGGGGAGGAGAAAATGCACAATATTGAAATTCTGCCATAGGGACAGTCATGCCCTAGTCATTTTATATACTTTCCTCTTCTTAATCATCCTACATAAGGGAGATTATACATTTTATTAAGCTTCACTTTAAAAGTGAATAAATCTGTGCTCATGTAGATTATTATTTAAGTTGGCCAAGGTCACGCAGTTCTTAAGTGATAGATCCAGGATTCATTCCAGGGTCTAAGTAATTTCTACTAAATAATATAGCTTTATCAATATTCTAGGCTGTCAAATGATTGATCATAGGATACAATTAGATTTATTGATATGTTTTAAACTACTACTTCAATAATGCCACAAATCTGTTTTCAAAAAAAATTATAAATGATTTTGAAATTAATGTGTGCTAGCTAGGGTTGCCATATAAAATACAGGACACCCAGGTAAATTTGAATTTTAGTTAAGCAACAGATACTTTTTAGGAATAAGTATGTCTCATGCAATATTTGGGATAGAGTTATGCTAAAAAACTTATTATGTTGATTTGAAATTCAGTTTAAGTATGTAAGCAAACAGTATATACTTGTATTACAAATTTATTAGTTGTTTATCTGAAATACAAATTTAATTGGGTGTCTTGTATTTTTATTTGCTAAAATAGATAACCTTATTTTAAGCATACATATCTAATCTTGTGGGTGTGCCTTCAAGCAGGAGGCAAAATTAGTAATCATATTGTCTCGTCATCAGCATCCTATCTTGTACCCATAGAGTGTTATTCTAAAAATTTTATTTAATCTTTAACATAACCCTATGAAATAGTTATTGTTAATAGCTCTATCTGACTGATGAGGAAAGTGAGGCAAAATCATAATCATTTTTTTAAAAAAATTGAAACTTGATTTAGAATTTGATGCATATAAAATTCTATTTGGATATTCAGGAGCTAGATATCTAATTCCCACACCTGGGATAGATTTATTAAAAATACACCTTTGAAATACCATTCATATATTTGTAAATATGTGAATTTGTAGTTTATAAAACGGTTTGTACCATGCTGTGAATTTAGCATGCATGAAGCTATGAGGTATTTTGATAGCCGAAAATTTACAAAACACCGTAGGTGAAAATTATTAGTAGGTATATATATCCAGCAGTTTTATTTTTTTCTTTCAATGCAGCAGGAAGCTTGTTTTTATTATGTACAAGCTACCTCTTAAGGGTATTTTGGACATGGCTAAGACATTTAAACTTGGGAGTTGTAATTTATCATTTTGAATAAAATCTCTTCTTGCACTTTTGAAGTATCCTCCTCTTTGGCTTTAGAAACCCAAAAGCTTTAATCTCGAAAGTTTTGATGATGTTTTATAGAATATAGGCTATTCCAGGGTTGATAGATGATAAACATGTATATCCATCTCTGATTCCAAACTCTTAAAAATTTTCCTTTTAACTGGATCTTGCAGCATTAACTATTTTACTTTCAGGTTTTGAATTATACTTCTTTCTAATTGTTAAGTTTTGAATTATACCTCTTTCCTAAAGAAAAATACAGTAGTATATTAATTGCGATGTTTTCATATGTAAGCTGTTTCAGTTTCTCAAGCAATAAAGTTGTGTTTATTGGACAATTTAAAAGCTAAAATTTTATTATGCTATTGCATTTTACTTGTTACTAAGAGTTGCTTGCAAAAATATGGCTTCTCTTTACAAAAAGTTAGTTTAATGGTTAACCCACTCCCTTAATTTTTTCCCATGGACATTTGTTTTCTTGTAGGTAGGCATCGTTGATTTTTTATGCAAATAAATGTAACAATAGTCTTAATAGACAGAAATCTACAAGCAATTTTTTAAGGAATGTATTATTTGCATATTAAATATGGCCGAAAAGGCAGTTGGCTTTTTTCTTGACAGTTCATTTTCAAGGCTTATTTCAGAAGGGCACTCTTCAATTCCCTTCTCTCCAGGACTCTGATAGATCACAATGCAAGCTAAGTGTTTTAGTGTATCTAGTTGAAAAAAAAAATTGACTAAAGAGCTTTATACTCTGACACCCACTTGACAAAATGTTCTGCTTTGTGTGTGCCTAAAGTTTCAATACTCATTTCATTCCAAGCCATCTTGTTTTTCTAGTTTACCTTTGTTTAGGAAACCAAAGTTTCATTTTCCTTTCTGCTTTACACTCTCAGTGTTCAGCAACTTGGAGTAATTACTCCAGCAGAGTAAATAGAGCTTCTTGCTAGTGAAAATTGGAGGATTTCTTCTTTTTCTTGTAATACCATTTATTAAATCTGAACAAAATGCTTTCTTCCTGTAAGAGTGGAAAGTGGTTTCTTCATATACTCTGGGATGAAAACAGACTGTTACTTTGTGTCTATTACATTAAAAAGTTTAGTAAAAATCAGAGAAGAACAAATTTTCAATTAGAAAAGTGGTTTCATTTTTTTGGAAGAGTAAAACCGACATTTGGGAAATATCACTCCATGAGACATAAATGAGCGTAGTTAGACATGAATTTAGTGCCTACTACAATTAACTAGGTAGAATACTATTTCGGCCAATCTCAAATTTCAACGATGCTCACAATTTCAAATGAATAGATATTTTAGACTCTTGAATAGAAATGATAAGGAAAATAATGATTTGCTAAAAGCAACATGATATTTTATAAAGCATGGGGAATATCTTATATAGTAGTAAGATCTTGGGCTCTGAGATTAAACATTATTGAGTTAAAATCTTGATTTCATTTGTATCAGCCTTTGGCAAACTACTTTAATTTTCTAATCCTCAGTTTTATTTAAAGGATGAATGATAACACATAATATATAGATCTAATGCAAGAAAGGGTGTCTTCAGTAGAAATGTTGTAAACATTTCTGGAAGATAGATATCTAGGGATAGAATTGATCTGAGAAAACAAAATTGCTCTGCAAAAAAGAAAAAAAAATACACGAGAACACTATGTTGTAGATGAGTAATAGTAAAGGCATATTCAGAAAATCGTAAAACCTAGAGTAAAAAAGATAAAGACCTGGAGGGGAAACTGTGCAATCAGATAAATGGGTTAAAGAAGGGCAGTCAGGTCACGTGGACTGGTGTGGACATGTGGACAGGCCCTCCCTCTACATTGCACCGGCCTGCGGGGATAGCTGGGATGCACCACAGATATCAAATCCAGAGCTGCACTGGAAAACAAGGAAACTACTTGCCTAGAGAGAGCGCCTATATAGTAAGTTTGCGGAATCATGAAAGAAGCAGAGCATAGTGAGCGAATGATAAAAGGGGTAGGTGGGAGGAATTTAAAAAAAGAACGGAGGAAAGTATTTCTTTTCTGGAGAACAGCATACTCAATATCCTCTACCTTCTAAATAATAGAAACTGGTCAGAACCCTGTCTACTACTTAATATCCACCTATCTTCTAGATAGAGTCTAAACATGATAAACCAAGAAATAGAAGTATAAGAAGATTGTTCAGTTATGTAGACTAGAGGAATATGTCATATGTATAGCTGTTCACTTTTTAAATCGCTTTTTTGCATTTGGAGCATTCTTACTTCTTTACTTCTGGTCACCCCAGTAGAGCCTGATTTCTGATATCTCAGCCTTCCTGGTAGCCAGGATGCTAAAACATGACTTAATATCCAGCATGACCTTGCACCAACTGGAGACATGGATTAGAAGGCAAGGAAACCCTCTGCCTGGCAGAGAATGGGGAGAAATAAAGAGCTTTCAGAGATGACAGAGGTGGATATAGCAGCAGCCAGGCCAGTGACTCAAGGACTAGGGATTAACTTGAAACTAGGCTACCCACCAGGACACTTTGGGAATTATTCCTTGCTGGATACTTTTTAGCTGGTTCTCAGGATATTCTGGGGAGTATGTGTTGTGATATGAATTTTTAAATAAATTTATTTTCTAAATAAAGCAAAAAAATGTGTTCTGTTGCTTCCGTCAATGAATCCTACATGGTACAGTAATAGACCTCAAAGGAACTGGGGACTGGAGCTTGGTGATTCTGCTGTAGAATTGAACTCTGGTCATCTGTAACACCCAGTGGCAAATTGGATTCTCTGAAGTCATGTATGAAGGGCATGAAGAATGCCAGGGATATGGGATGTGCTGGATCTAACATAAATAAACAAGGTGAACACCTTAAAATCTCAGGGTAAAGTGTAGTTTGAAAAATCCTTGTTACCAGTCCATAATAACATTTGCAGAAAAGAATGGAAATTACAGAAAAATCAAAGCCAGATTATTGGTTAGGAAAGAGTGTGAAACTGATGATTAGAAAGGAAACATTTGGGAAGACCCAAATGAATCAGAATAACCAGAATTCCTGAGCCCAACCATGCCTCCTTTATCAGCAGAAGCAGTCTCTCCTCCTCTGTCTGGCAAAATTGTTCTTGACTTTACTGAAAATCCCGTGACAACCTGACAGGAAGAAGCAACTCTGCAAAAAGAAACAATTTCTCCTAATGTGCTATCCAACCACACCTCATTACCTCCAAATTCTAGCATGCCCCAAGGAGTCAATTATAGAGGCTAACCTGGGAAATGGCTGCTATAACAGCAGAAAGGCAAAGATTTTGCTAATCTTTACTATTAAAAGTCTAGGAAATATATGTGAGAATGTTTCTTAGGATGCGCTTCCTCCCTGGATCAGGGAAAGAGAAGCATAGCTTTTGGTTGGGCTGAACTTATCACAGGAGCACCCTCACTAGGGATTTTATATTCCATTCAGCTGCTCAGGCAACTGGGAGTGCTCAGCCTGTGCTGCATCCTAAATCCAATAGAGGCCTGTAGAAATGAAGTTGAGTAGCTATTTATGCCTTAGTATAATAGAAAAGAAAAATTTTGACAGTGAAGAAATGTAGGAATATCGGAGTCAACTAATCATTTGTGACCCACTATGTAGTAAAGAGCATCTTTTACTAAAGCAGTGAATAAAGCCTTGGTGTTGGAATGAGTGGCAGACCATGATGGGAATTCTCTGTAGGTCAGGGATGATAGTGGGAATGAAAATCTAGAAATGAATCAGGCTAAGAGAATTTGGGCAATTTTTAAACAGATTTTGAAGCTCATCCCTTTTGTAGCTCTTTCCTTTCCCCTCTAATGTTCTAGTCATTTTGTCAACCTGAAACTCTGTCTTGTGAAGCTTGAAGTCAATAAAAATATAGCTTTCTGCCACCCTGAGCTGTCTAGTTTGGAGAGTACCATAGGTAAAAAAGTACAGACATGCAAATCTCACCCAGTGCAATTGTCTGCTAAGGGTGGCCTTATTTCTTATTTTGGCTTAAGTTTTGGTTGCTCACTGGTGCCCTCAAATAGTTGCTTTTAAAAATTATGTTATACGGGTTTTATGAATATTATCTATAGGAAACTTCATTTGACTAAGTGTTCTAGCTATTATTGTTGTTTTTTAAAAAGTCCAAAGTTTGGCAGCTTAAAGAAACAATTTTATTGTGCTGATAAGATTCTTAATTAAGAATGAAGACAGAGCATGGCTGTAATCACTTATTTCTGTACCATGATGATCGAACCTCTGAGAAGACTTGATACTTGTGATTAATTTGATAACTGGAACCTAGAATCATCCGGAAGCATTTTTATGCTCATGAACTGTGATTGATGCATACTTTTTTGGTACTTCACCCAGGGCTGTTGACAGGAACACTTATGTGAGGCTACTCCAGTGTGAACTGGTCTTCCTAACAGCATGGTGATGATCTCAGGGTAATAAGATCTTACATGGTAGCTAGAGATTCTAAAAGTGAGTTTTCAAGAAACAAGTTGGACGATGAATTATATTTTATGACCTAGACCAAGAAGTAAATGCTGTCACTTCTACCACATTCTACTCCCACCATATTCTTGCCCTTACCATGTTAATGAGATATAATTGACACATAATAAACTTTATATATTTAAAATATATAAGTTGATAACTTTTAACATTATATATATAATAATTTTTATATATGTATATATATAGAGAGAGAGATAGAGAGAGAAAGAGAAAGAGTGAGTGAGAGAGAGAGAGAGAGAGAGAGAGAGAGAGAGAGAGAAGTAAGAGATACAGGGCTATCCAGGTACCTATTTCTTTTTTGCAGCTTTATTAAGATAATTTACACATAACATTATGTATATTAAAGTTGTACAGCATGATTTTAGACATATATATTGCAAAATGATTACCGCAATAAGGTTAGGTAACACATTGTTCACCTCATGGAATTATCACATTTTTGTTGTTATTGTGGTAAGAGATCTAGTCACTTACCAACTTCAAGTATATAATATGGTATTATTGACTATAGTCACCATGCTGTACACATTAGATCCCCAGAACTTATTCATCTTGTATCCTCATTATCCTCAACACCCTTACTCCCCCAGGCCCTGGCAATACTTTTCTACTCTCTACTTTTGAGTGGTGCTTTTTTTGGATTTCACATATACGTGAGATCATGTAGTATTAGTCTTTCTCTGACTTACTCTGGTTAACATAATGCCCTCAAGATTCATCTAAGTTGTTAAAATGGCAGGCTTCCTTTCTTTTTATGGCTAAATAATATCCCATTGTGTATATATACACTGTTTTCTTTATCCGTTCATGTCTTATTTTTTAATTTTTTTTTTATTTTTCAATTACAGTTGGCATACAATACTGTATTAGTTTCTGGTGTACACATAGTGATTAGACATTTACGTAACTTACTAAGTGATCATCCCAATAAATCTAGTACCCATCTGACATCATACAATAGTTATTACAATATTATTAACTATATTCCTTATGCTATACTTTACATCCCCATGACTATTCTTTAACTATCAATTTGTACTTCTTAATAATTTCCCCTTTTTCACTCACCACTTCAACCCCCCTCCTATCTGGCAACCATCAAAATGTTCTTTGTATCTATGAGTTTGTTTCTATTTTTTTTTTCCAGATGTAAGTGAAATCGTATGGCATTTCTCTGTCTGATTTACTCCACTCAGCACAATACCCTCTAGGTCTGTCCATGTTGTTGCAGATGGCAAGATTTCATTATTTTTTATGGCTGAGTAATATTTCATTGTATATATGTACCATCTCTTCTTTATCCATTCATTCATTGATGGACACCCAGGTTGTCTCTATATCTTAGCTATTTTAAATAATGCTGCAATGAACATACAGATTCACATGTCTCTTCAATGTAGTGTTTTGGGTTTGTTTGGATAAATACAAGAAATGGGATTACTGGGCTCTTCTCTGTTTCTTATTATAGTCTTTGTTTTTAAAGTCTCTTTTGTCTATTGTAAGCATGGCTACCTCAACTTTTTTTTTTTTCCATTTTCATGAAATATCTCTTTCTATCCCTTCACTTTCAGTCCATGTGTGTCTTTTGATCTAAAGTGCGTCTCTTATAGACAGCATATGTATAGGTCTTGTTTTCTTATCCATTCAGTTATCCTATGTCTTTTCATTGGGACATTTAATCCATCTACATTTAAAGTAATTGTTGGTAGATATGTAGTTATTGCCATTTTATTATTTATATTTTTGATTCTTCTTCTTCTCCTTCTCCTTCTAAGAAGTCCCCTTAACACTTCTTGCAATACCAGATAGAACTCCTTGAGCTTTTCCTTATCTGGGAAGCTCTTTATTTGTTTTTCAGTTCTAAATGATAGCTTTTCTGGGTAGAATAATCTTGGTTATAGGTCTTGCTTTTTATCACTGAAAATTTCATGCCAATGTCTTCCAGCCTACAAAGTTTCTGTTGAGAAATCAGCTCAGGGACTTATGGGAGCTTCCTTATAGGGAACTAACTACTTTTCTCTGGCTGCTTTTTAAGATTCCATCTTAGTCTTTAACCTTTGGCATTTTAATTATGATGTGTCTTGGTGTGGGCCTCTTTGGGTTCATCTTGTTTAGAATTCTCTGTGCTTCCTGGCTCATATGTCTATTTCCTTTGCCAGATTAGGATAGTTTTCCATCATTATTTCTTTAAATAGGTTTTCAATTCCTTGCTCTCTCTCTTCTTCTGGTACCCCTATGATGCAAATGCTGGTATGCTTAATTTGTCCCAGAGACCCCTTAAACTATCCTTATTTTTTTTTGGATTCTTTTGTCTTATTGCTATTCTGATTGGGTGTTTTCTGCTACCTTCTATTCTAAATCACTGATCTGATCTACGGTTGATTTTCTCTAATGTATTCTTCATTTCAGTTATTGCATTCTTTATTTCTAACCGGTTCTTTTTTATGTTTCCCATCTCTTTGTTAAAGTTCTCACTGAGTTCATCTGCTCTTTCCCTAAGTTCATTGAGCATCATTATAATCGATGTTTTGAACTCTGTATCTGGTAGATTGCTTGTCTCCATTTTTAGTTCTGCTGAAGCTTTGTCTGTTCTTTCATTTGGGACATGTTTCTTTGTCTCTTCATTTTGGCTGCCTCCATGTGTTTCTTTCTATATATTAGACAGGACTGTTGTGTCTTGGTAGAGTGGCCTATGTAATAGGTGTCCTGTGAGGCCCGGTGGCACAGTTTCCCCTTATCACCTAAACTTGATACTCCAGGTGTTTCTCGTATGGGTTGTGTGTGCCTTCCTGTCGTCGTTGAGTCTTGGTTGTTGATGACATGTCAGTAGAGGGGACTGACCCATGGACCTATTGGTTGTGAGAACTGGCTGGTGACTATGGTGAAGGAGCTTTTGTGCAGGGGCTCACCCTATAGAGCAGGATTCACTTTAGCAGGGCTCTTGTGCCTGCCCAGTCTGCCCTTTGGGTGTGTCCTCCTTGGTCATGGCCGAGGAGGTACTCTGGCTCAGTCTAAAGCTGACCACTGGATGTGCCAGCCCCATTCTAATAGTTTTTTAGTGGATTTCTTAAGATTTCCTACATTTAAGATTATGTGATCTGAGAATATATATAGTTTACTTTTTACTCTCCAATCAAGATACCTTTTACTTCTTTTTCTTGTCTAATGTTCTTGCAAGAACTTCCAGGACTGTTTAGGCTGGAATAAAAATGGTCAGAGTGGACATCCTTGTCTTATTACTGATCTTTGGGAGAAAGTGTCTAGTCTTTCACCATTAAGTATGGTATTAGCTTTATAGATTACAATTCTAATATCCATTTCTCCTAATTTTATTATTTGTGTCAGGATAAAGTTTGAATAATTTATTTCTTCTTCTTATGGATGATATATTTTTGCTTCTTTTAATATCTCATAATTTTTGTTTGGATGGCAGACATTATGAATTTTATCTTTTGGGGCATTGAATAATTTTCTAAAAATATTCTTGAGCTTTGTTCTGAGGCAGTTAATTTATACAGAAAGAATATGATCCTATTGGGTCTTACCTTTCAGCTTTGTTGGCATTTAGTTTAGGGCTATTTTTGTCCCATCACCAAGACAAGATTCTTATGAGTATCTTATTTAATGTCTAGTGACTTATAAAGTTTTCCAGCCTGGCTTGTGGGAATAGGCACTATTTCTACTCCTCTGTATGCTTTAGCTCTTATTTCTGGTGGTTATTGCCTTGGCCTTGCATAGTGTTCTCACATACATGCATTAATCAGTAAGCAGTTAAATATAAAAGGAACAGTATTTTAAAGGTCTCTGTTCTGTCTGTGCAGCTCTCTTATTTCTAGTATTCTGCTGTACTGCAAACTGTAGTGATCCTGGCTTTTCCAGTCTTCTAGCTCTATCTCCTCCACAGTAGGAAATTGCTGATGTTAATCAATATCTTTCTCCTCTGCATTTCAGCCTAGAAAGCCTCTCCAGGCAGCAAACAAGGACAAGTGCAGAGATTATCTTATTTGTTTCTGATATTCTGAGAATCACTGTCCTTCATTGCTTAATGTTCAATATCTTAAAAAAAATGTTGTTTCATATATTTAACCCATATTTATAATTGACGCAGGAGAATAAATCTGGAACATTTTACTCCATCTTGGCCAGAATCAGGTGTCTTTTATGTACATTAAAGTTTGAGAATCATAATTTTATGTGAACTTTGGAGCCTCAGAACTTTGGTTTAGTTTATGAGTTTGCCACACCATCTATAATGTTCTTAGGCAAGTTACTAAACCAATCTGTGCCTCAGGTTTTTCATCTATAAAATGAAATAACAATACCTACTTTGTGAGTTTAAGTTTTATTTGAGAAGTCAATGAAAAGGGCCTGTTATTTTACTCTATATTATTCTCTTTTGTTTAAATTCTTAACATCAAGAATTACTGCATATATTAGTATACAATTTAAAAAAATTTTTTAAAATCTAGTTTTGTCCTTAGTTGCTAGAAAATTAGTTGAAGTCAAGAGGCTGCATTACTCCTCTTTCCTAAGCCTACACAATATGCAATTGACAAAAAACATTTAATGGTTA
>NW_011888889.1:1128625-1130821 GCF_000151845.1 Pteropus vampyrus | reverse complement strand
GTAGCACCATGTCCTTGTCTGGAAGCCCCACTCTTGGAGCAGCCCTGATCAATCCCCCCAGCACCCCTACTCAGAGACATGGACAGTTTTGGGACCATGTTGGGATTGGGAAGAAGTGGGTTGGAACTGGGGATGTTAGTGTCATGCTGGATTTGACAAGATCTTTCAACCTTGCATAAGTCTCCTGAAATACGATATGCAAAATGGCCAGTAAAAGCTGTCTCCAGTAGGTCTCTGCTATTCTTATTCAAGTTACCCGAGAACCCTGACAGTGACCACATAGAGGCTCCTGGTCTTCATAGCATGGTGTACAGACACTGCAGGGTGCTATATTTTAATGTAATGTAATGCTTTTATCAAATAAAGTTTTAAGATTGTGAGTCTCCTGACTTGGAAGTGACAAGCAGAGGAGGTACGTGATAGACAGAAGGCCAATGAGGCAGTTAGATAACTCCAACACTAACCTTTTTATACTGGGGCTGCAATATTTCTGACTTTTCCCATGGATGTAGAGAGTGAGGGGGAATGGATCTGGCAATCAGATCCATTGGGGATTATAGGAGACTTATGCCACCTTCCGTTTCTGAATGGCTTCTGACACCACATAAAAGCATATCCCCTACATTCTCCTGTAGCAGGGCTCTGGCCCCACACACCACCCTTTTTTCCTAAGCAGCACAGACAGAAGCCCCAAGGATTAGCCAAGAAGAGAGAATTGGAGACACGAGGCATGTTTGCTGTTATCTGGGTGGGAAAAGACTGAGTAAAGGTGGAACATCGTGCTACTCGGCGGCCTAGGAAAAGTAAGACAAACGGTTTCTCCCCTCCCTTCTCAAGGTCCAGAAACAGAGGACTGGGGCGTTGCATCTGGCATGGCAAGTATTAAAGGACCAAAGAGACAACAGTCAAACTGCCATCTACTGGGCCTGGGGATGAGACACTTTTGTAGTACTGTATGTAATTCCTCAGGTGACAAAAGCTCTGGATAGGTCCAGCGTGGTGGAGGCTTCGGGTCAGCAATTTCGGGCTGGCTTAAGGCAGGAGAGAAGAGACCTTCATATATCCTCCTGGTCAATCTCCAAGAGCCAAGTACATCGGTCTATTTGCAATGGCCCTGAGAGCCTGTTTCTGGGAGCTCAGTATCCGGCAGGCAACTTGATAAAGGAATATGGCCCAAAGCATGGTTGCTGGGATCCACCTGCTACTATAGTTTATTTACAAATCAGCCTAAACGAGAAGGTCCACAAAACTAGCCATTCTTCTTCCAGAAGTATTTCTAAACCCCCAAATCCTTGTTCCTCAGGCAGGCAATTGGGCAGGCATGTGGCAGAGAGGCTGGAGATAGGAGAGAACGTATTTGCATTTCATCAGTTTCCATCTTGGCTTTATTTAGTTTTCCATGTGGGGATGTTTAATTGAATCCATCTAACCTTCAAGCAATTTCCAGCTGCCAGCAGCTCCTAAGAGGTCATCTTACTTCAGGCAGGACAGGCCTTAGAGCAACCATATAGCCCATGCAACTCAAAGCCAGAGCTGAGAACAGTTATAGTAGATGTCCAGGCTTGATTCACAATTGAGATCAGATGATGCTAGGCAATAAATTTGGATTCCGCCATTTTGCTCCGGATGTTTGCCTGCAATAGCCATGAGAGTTTTTTTTTTTTTTAACCTCCGAGTGAGAGGCCAGACATGAAGGTTTGGGGGCCACATTTGGAAGGACGAGGAACTTAGGAGAGAACAGGCTCGGATACCATTAACTCAAAGCAAAGTAGGTATTTCCCCACAGCAGAGGGAGAGAAAGAGAGAGCTGAGCAAACCCCCTGGGTACGTGGGCTTGTGGGGTCCCCATGTCTAGCGATGTTGCTGCTGGTCACTCACTGCCCCTGGATACTCGGGGCCAGCACATGGAGTTCTTGAGGTTATCAGAATATTGATAAGGAATCACCCCCTACCCCGACTCCACTTTACCCCGCATGCCTCAGGTCAGATTGGGGCATCTCTGGGCAGGCTTGTCCTGTGCCTCCCTCCCCACCTTAGCAGCCTGAGATCAGAGAGAGGAAGTCTTTCACCTCCCCCCTCCCTGGTTGAGAACACAGCCTTCGCACCTCCTTATTTCTAGGGGTTTCTCCATGAAGAACTATGTCCTAATGCCGTGTAGTGGAACAGACAAATGCTAACCAGACTTTATGTAAGAAG
>NW_011888889.1:1121977-1125765 GCF_000151845.1 Pteropus vampyrus | reverse complement strand
GAGATGGGATGTCTCTTCTCCATGATCTACTGATTGGGTCTTCTACTCACCTCCCATCATAGGGGAATCTAGTCTCTACCTTCTCCAGCTGAAGGTGTCAGTCTGCAGCCCTGGGGACACCTGCCTCCACCTGGACTCCGAGCCAGCCTCCTCCGGTGAGTACAGAATCCATATCGACAGAAGAGTGTCTCTCAGTACCTTGTTCCTTCCGTAAAACCTCTTGAAGTTAGCCGACTGTTCTCTCAAAATACGAATATCTTAGAAAGTTAAATCTGTGGTATAAGTATTTGTTGGGTGATATGCAAAGTATCATGTTTTTTGGTAAATGAAGACTTCTTGTGACGCTAGGCCAGTGTTGAGCTTTTTTAACCAACATTGCCATGAGGAAGAAGTAGTACTTTTTTCCTGAACTGTTCAAATTATTCCCCTCTTTGGAAAATTGTTTTTCCAGAATGTGCTGGGTCTTTTCCTTTTATTCAGCTGTCTGCTCAACTATCACATCATCGGTCAGTCCTTCCCTGAAGAAAAAGGGGTGATGTGAGTTTGGAAGGGTTGTGTTTTCTGGATTTCCCGATAGAACAGTTTTAGTGTTGGTGTGGAAGGAAGCCCAGTCTCGGGTCACAGAGGTGACTGGAGCAAGAGTGGGCTATGGGTGAGTTTTGGAAGACAGCTCTGCTTCGTGTATACTGAGTGTATGCTCTGGATTTCACGAGAGGATGGCTCTGACCTGGCCTCCAGGGCTCGGGCTATGGGGCCAACTCCACCCCACGTCTCAGGCGGTTCAAACTCCCTGGCATGAACCAACCTGCATATTGCAAGCCCTCCCCAATATCCTGGGAAAAGGGGGTGTTAGGCGGTGCTCTCTGGTCCAGTGGGATGCAGGCTCAGAAGCTTTATTGGAGCAGGAGTTGGGGTGGGAGCTATGCACGGGGATTGCTTCCTGCCAGATCCGTGTTCTGGCAGGAAGAGCTGTGAGCTCACAGTGCAGGAAAGGTTACCAAGATGTGAGATGACCAGTGAGGAGAGAACAGTATATTCTTTACATATTTTGTATATTCAGCCCTTATCAGCTGTGTAGTTTGCAGATTCCTGTTCCATAGGTTGCTTTCTAATTTTGTTAATGGTTTCTTTTTAATTCGATGTAGCCCTGCTTTATTTTTTGCTTTTCTAAAGTAAATGTTAAGACTGTTTACAGAGTGCTTCAAGTACATGTTACTTGTCAACTACAAAGCTGGAACATTTACCTTCAAAGCACATCTGCCTCCTGTTATAAGTCAGAAAAATTGATTTCCTATTTCCCCCAAATAGACTCAAGAACATGCTTTACTATGAATAATTCTCACTATGTATTTAAGTGGTTATGAGACAAACTCAATGTATTATACTTGTTTACAGTGTTCATTGTGTTTCTAAATATTAGAATAGATTTTTTTCTATTTGGTCATCCTGAGAAAGGAAATGTATGACAACAGAATGAGTCCTTCTGTATTTAATAGTTTTTAAAGATGAAGAGAATGATCTCCGAGTTATTTCTGCATAGTTGAAAGGTGGCATTGTAATCAGCTAAACAAATATTTTGTACCTGCTTATAAAGTCAGGCTGGGCAAAAATAAGTAACACATGGTTTTCTTGACTTTTGATTTTACAGCTTTTATACAAATTTTCAAGAATATGCTATTATTTGGTTTTATCTCAAAGATTTAAAATGTGGTATTTTATTCATTATTTTAGAAATAATGGGTTATGTAACTTTTTATATATAATACTATGCCATACACATGAGCATACAAATACATATTTTGTATATGGTATTTTGAACATAATTCAAAATTTCTATTTTATATCAACCGCATTTTTTGTAACCTTGTGATTCTGCCCCCTTCACTCATTTCTCCTGCCACCCACTCCCACCTCTGGCAACAACCAATTTGTTCTCTATATCCACGAGTTTTGTTTTTGTTTTCCACATAAAAGAGAGATCGTATGATATTTGTCTTTCTCTGACTTATTTCACTTAGCATAATACCCTCTGGGTTGATCCATGTTGTCACAACTGGCAAGATTTCATTCTTTTTATGGCTAATATTTCATCGTTTGCATGCATGTGTGTATCACAATTTTTTTTTATCTATTCATCCATCAATGGACTCTTAGGTTGTTTTCATGTCTTGGGTATTGTAAATAACTGCAGTGAACATGATGGAGCATATATCTTTTTGAGTTAGCGCTTTTATTTTTTTTCAGAGAATATCCAGAAGTGGAATTACTGAATTGTATTGTAGTTCCACTTATTAATTTTTGCTTTACAATATTTAATTTCTTGAGGAAACTGCATATTATTTTCCACAGTGACAGCATCAGTTGGCATTCCACCAAAAGTGCACAAGTGTTTCTTTTTCTCCACATATTTCCCAACATTTTTAAAATAATAGCCATTCTAACAGGTGTGAGGTAATATCTTATTGTGATTTTGATTTGCATTCTCTGATTAATGATGTTGAGCATCTTTTCATGTAGTTGTTGGCCATCTGTAAGTCTTCTTAGAAAAAATGTCTTTTCAGATCCTCTGTCCATGTTTTAGTTAGTCTGGTTTTTTGCCGTTGAGTCGTATGACCATTTTTTATATTTTGGAGATTAGCCCCTTATTAAACATATAATTTACAAATATTTTCTCCCATACAGTAGGTTTCTGTTTCATTTTGTTGATTTCTTTTGCTGTGCAGAAGCTTTTTGGTTTGATGTAGTCCCAATTAGTTTTGCTTTTGCTTTTGATGTCAGATTCATAAAATTATCACTGAGACCTATGTCAAAGAGATCACCACCTATGTTTTTTTCTAAGAGTTTTATGGTTTCAGGTCTTACGTTCAAGTTTTTAATCATTTTTTGAGTTCATTTTTGTGTGTGGTATAAAAAAGTGATTGGGTTTCATTTTTTTGTATGAGGCTGTCCTGTTTTCCCAACACCATTTATTGAAGAGACTGTCCTTTCCCCACTGTGTATTCTTTTCCTCTTTGTTTTAAGTTATTTGACTATAATGCGTGGACTCATTTCTGTCTCTGTTCTGTTCCATTGATCTCTGTTCTTATGCTGGTAACATGCCATTTTGATCATTATAGCTTTGTAGTACAGTTAAAACCAGGTTGCATGATGCCTCCACCTTTGTTCTATCAAGATTACTATTGGTATTCAGGATATTTTATGATTCCTATACAAAATTTAGTATCCTTTTTTCTATTTCTTTGAAAAATGCCATTGACATTTTGATAGGGGTTATATTGAATGTGTAGATTGCTTTAGGTAGAATGGACATTTTAACAATATTAATTCTTCTGATCCATGATCATGAAATATGTTTCTGTTTGTTTGTGTTTTCAATTTTTTTCATTAACATCTGAAGTTTTCAATACATACCTCTTTCATCTCCTTCATTCAATTTATTCCTAGGTATTTTATTCTTTTTGTTACAATTATAAATGGATTTTTTTCTCTTTCTGATAGTTTATTAGTGTATAGAAATTCAACAGATTATTATGTATTGATACTGTATCCTGCAACAATACAGAATTAATTCATTTTGACAGGTTTTTATTTTTTGTGGAGTCGTTAGAATTTTCTGTGTATCATGTCATCTGCAAATAGTGAAGATTTTCTTTACAATTTGGAAGCCTTTTATTTTTCTGATCTGAGTGTTAAACATAAATTAGTCTTTATCAGAATATGCTCAATTAATATGATAAGGAGTTCTGGCAATTTATATGTCTTATTTTGATTTCTAAAACTCTAGAGTG
>NW_011888889.1:1114380-1121927 GCF_000151845.1 Pteropus vampyrus | reverse complement strand
TTAATATGATAAGGAGTTCTGGCAATTTATATGTCTTATTTTGATTTCTAAAACTCTAGAGTGGCAGAACCATATACAAGCACTCAAACTAGCAAAAACACCAATTATAATGTTATACAGAACAGAATTTGTGGGAGAGAGGAAAGGTTTACACCCTTTCACCACTGAGTATGATGTTAGCTGTGGGTTTGTCATATGTGGCCTTTATTACGTTGAAGTATGTTCCCTCTATTCTCACTTTGTTGAGAGTTTTTATAAATGGATGTTGAATTTGTTCGAATGTTTTTGGGATAATGATTTTTATGCTTCATTTTGTTAATGTGGTGTATCATGTTAATTGATTTGTGGATACTGAACCAACCTTGAATTTCTAGAATAAATCCCATTTGATCATGCTATATAATCCTGTTAATGTATTGCTGAATTTGGCTTGCTAATATTTTTTATTGAGAATTTTTGCATTTATGTTCATCAAGGATATTGGCCTACAATTTTCTTTTACTGTGGCATCCTTATCTAGGTTTTTTTTTTTTCCCATCAGGGTCATACTGGCCTCATAAAACGAGTTTGGAAAAATTCCCCACTCTTGTGCTTTTTAAAAAGAGTTTGAGAAGAATTGGTGTTCTTCTTTGCATGCTTGGTAGGGAGGTATTTTGGTAGGAGGTATTTACAGGGAGGTATTTTGATTCCTGTTTCAATCTCCTTCCTGGTCACGGGCCTGTTCAAATTTTTATTTCTTCCTGATTCAGTCTCGTAGGTTGTAACTTTCTGGGAATTTATACATTTCTTCTAGGTAGTCAAGTTCGTTGGCGTATAATTGTTAATTTAATTATAGGTCATTTAATAAATGTTTAATCTTTTATCCATGGCATCAATTGTAATAGCTCCCTTTTCATTTTTTGATTTTTTGATTGTACTTGAGTCCTTTCCATTTCTTTCTCGTGGTGAGTCTAACTAAAGGCTTGTCAATTTTGTTTATCTTTTTAAACAATGAGCTTTTAATTTCATTGATCTTTCGTATGGTCTTTTCAGCCTTTATTTCTGCTCTAATCTTTGTTATTTCCTCTTTTCTAACTGTGGTCTTTGTTCTTTTTCTAGTTCCTGGAGGTGTAGAGTTATGTTGTCTAAGACTGGCTTTGTTCGAGGTAGGCATTTATCACTATGAACTTCTAGCTTTGAAATGCTTTTGCTGTATCCCACAAATTTTGGTATGTTATATTTTAATTTTCTCAAGTTATTTTTAAAATTTCTCTTTTGATTTATTCTTTGACCTGTTGTTCAGTAGCATGTTTAATCTTCACATACTTGTGACTTTCAGTCTTCTTTGTGATTAATTTCTAGTTTCTTACCATTGTGTTCAGAAGGAATGCTTCATGTGATTTCAGTCCTCTTAAATTTATTAAGACTTGTTTTATGGCCTAACATGATCTGTCCTGGAAAATGTTTTCAGTGCACTTGAGAATAATGTGTGTTCTGTTTTTAGATGAAATGTTCTATAAATATTTAAGTTTATCCAGTCTAATGTGTCATTTAAGGTTCATGTTTCTTTATTGATGTTCTGTCTGGATTATCTATCCATTGATGTAAATGGTTTATTAAAATTCCCTGTTATGTTGCTATCTATTTCTCTTAGTATTTTTATGACATTGATTAATAAAATTATATAGGTTTTAAGTGTACAAGTCTATAATACATCATTTGTATTTTAATACATCATATGTTCACCACCCAAAATCACATCTTCTGTTGCCATCGAATAATAAAAATAATTGTTTAAATCCTTAGAACAATAGAAAAATAAGATGAAAATGTAAAATGTTTGGAGCTTGCAAACCAGTTTATGATCCTACCATAGCTAGTCTACTCAGTGGGAAGACCCTGCTCTATTAAACTTCACTTCAGAATCACAGCTACCACGCCTTTACTCTGTAGAACTTTATAAATTTTTAGGAACTTGCTACTTCCTTGCCTTTTAACTTCCTGTTTGCTGCTAAACAAAAGAAACTCTTTACGACCAATAAGATTGGAAATGACCTCGGGTCATTGATGGTGGCAAACTAGGATCCTTATTGAGTTTGCTTTCCGGTCTGAGAGATAGATTTTTTTCCAGGTGACTTGCAAAGCTGTGTTGACTGACAGGATGAATAACCTGAATTTAGGAAGAAATTCAGGTGGTTTCTTTCTGGGAACAGAATTATCCCTATATCACTGACAAGCTCAGTGATATAGCAATACAATAAGGAATTGTAACATTCTTACAATAGGAATTATAGATTTATATTACAAGGAGACAGGTAGCTAGAGTTACCATACTACTAGAGCGTAGTAAGGAGGCAATTTTAAAAAATGAAAAGGGTTAATACGCTACCTGAAGGATGAAACATAAGAGAGGAGGCATTCATGTTTAATGTGACATCTCTTGAGCCTGTTGGATTTCTTAAAATAACCTTATTTTTTCAAGAATAGGAAATGTGCCTGCTAATGAACATTTAATCAGCAGGCTTCTTATTTAAAAGTGTAAAGAAAGAGAAGAGGAAGCCAGGGGGTGCTTTTAGCCAGGTCATCCCTCATGCTCCATCATGTTGATTATAACATCACTAAACTTTCTTCTTTAAAGGAGTTAGTCTGCAAGCGACAAATAAGATTTTATGTTTTCCTCAGACATAAAATTTATCCCAGACAAACCACCACCTCCTAGTTTAAAAAAATAAATAAAAAATAAAAAACTTCAGGATTTATTTGATGTTACAGATCAGAATATTAAAAGTCACATGTGGGAATAAGATTATAAGTGTGTAAACTTTCTTTCATAAAAGTCACTACAGAAATGGGAAGTCTGTATATTCTCATTATTTCTATTTGGAAAGTTAAATATGTTTATCAAGGAATTAGATATTTGACAAATGCAAGTATTAGATATTTGACAAAACCTCTCAAAGGATCAAGCATAGAATTAGCCCAAAGCACAGGCCATACAACTAAGAAATGGAAGAAATCTGAACGTTTGTTGTATAGAAGTTAGCAGATGCGTTATGTACAGGGCAAATGATCCAGCAAGACCTTGTCTTTAACCTGTTCATCAGTCAGCTAATATTTCCTGGGTGCCCAGTAGGGTGTCAAAATAAGTATTAGTGATAACTAACAATGGGAGTTGATTCTATGTCAAGCCATGCTCAAGGGCTTCATATGGACTATTTAGTTCTCAGATTCAGACCATTAGAAAAGTACCATTACAGGCAAGGACACTGAGCACAGAGAAACTAGATAACTCGCTCAGGGTCACACTGTAGTAAGAATGGGATTGGAGTATGAAATCAGGACATGCCAATATATGCTTCTCCTTAAATTTATCATGTGACCCAGGAGCACCACTTCTGGATCTGTATCTAAAAAAGAAATAAAAACATCCTTGAATCTTCATAGCTCTGTTGCTCATAATAGCCAAAACATATAAATAATTAAAATTTCCATTAACTGGTGATGGCAAAAGTGGAGAGATTATGCAGATTTTATTAAGTTATAAATCACATAGTTTTGAATTTGTCAGAAGGGAGATTATTCTGGGTGGCCAGGACCTAATTGGGTAAGCTTTTTATTTTGTACACACCTTTCTGTAATTATTTTTAAATAATTTTCCTATTTTACAGTTACAGTTGACATGATATTATATGAATTCTAGGTGTAAAATATAATGATTAGTTCTTTATATAACTTACAAAGTGATCACCCTGATAAATCTACTACCCATCTGACACCATACGTAGTCATTACAATGTTATTGACTACCTTCTTTATACTATATACCTCCATGATTGTTTTGTAACTGCCAATTTGTACTTCTTAATTCTTTCTGCCCTTTTCACTCAGTCCTCCCATCTGGCAACCATCAATGTTTCTGTTTTGTTTGCTTATTTTGTTCTTTAGCTTCCACATGTAAGTGAAATCATATGATGTCTTTCTCTGACTTTCTCCACTCAGCACAATACCCTCTAGGTCCATCCATGGTGTTGCAGATGGCAAGATGTTGTTCTTTTTTATGGCCGAGTAATAGTCCACACACACACACATCTTTTCCAATCTTCTACTGATGGACAACCAGGTAGCCTCCACATTGTGGCTGTTGTGAATAATGCTGCAATGAACATATGGGTGCCCATGTTCCTTTGAAGTAGTGTTTTGGGTTTGTTTAGATACATACCCAGAAGTGCGATTACTGGGTCCTGCGTCTCTTGTTATAGCCTTTATTTTAAAGTCTATTTTATCAGGTATTAAGTATTACTCCCCCAGACTTTTTGTTTATTTGTTTCTATTTTCATGAAATATCTTTCAGTCTGTGTGTTTTAGTCTGAAGTGAGTCTAAGTTTCTTGAGGAACTGCCATACTGTTTTCCATAGTGGTTGTACCAGTTTACATTTCCACCAGCAGTGTGCAAGAATTCATTTCCCTCCACATCTTCTCCACCACTTTTTATTCCTTGTCCTGTTGATGACAGCCATTCTAAGAGGTGTGAGGTAGTATCTCACTGTGGTTTTGATTTGCATTTCTCTAATAGCTGGTAAAGCTGGGCTTCTTTTCGTATATCAATTGGCCATTTATATGTTTTCTTCTGAGAAGTGTCTGTTCAGGTCCTTTGCCCATTTTTTAAATTGAATTGTTGGGTTTTTTGTTGTATGAGCTCTTTATATATTTTGGATATTAGTTCCTTATCAAAACTGTTGTTTTCAAATATCTTCTCCCATTCAGTCGGTTAACTCTTTGTTTTGTTGATGGTTTCTTTTGCTGTGTAGAAGTTTTTTAGTTTGATAGAGTCCCATTCACTTATTTTTGCTTTTACTTCCCTTGCCTTTGAGGCCAAATTTATAAATTTGGTATTTCATTTCTTCTATGAAATTTATTGTTTCGGGTCTTATATTTAGGTCTTTGATTCATTCTGAGTTAATTTTGATATTTGGTGACAGATAGCCATCTAGTTTCATTCTTTTGCATGTGGCTTTCCAATCTTTCCAGCGCCATTTATTGAAAAGGTTTTCTTTTCTTGATTGTATGCTTTTGGCTCCTTTTTTGAAACTTATTTGCGCATATACATGGGGGTACATTTCTGAGCTCTCAATTCTGTTCTATTGGTCTGTATGTTTGTTTTTCTGCCAATACCATGCTGTTTTGATTATTGTGACTATGTAGTATAATTTGAAGTCAGGCAGTGTTATAGCTTTGGCCTTGTTTTTTTTTTTTTTTTCTCAGGATTGCTTTGGCTATTCAGGGTCTTTTGCAATTCCATACAAATCTGACAATTTATTGTTCTATTTCTTCGAAAAATGCCATTGGGATTTTGATGGGTATTGCATTAAATCTGTACCTTGCTTTGGATAATATGACCATTTAACTGTGTTGATGTTTCCAATCCATGAACACAGAATCTTTCCATTTCTTTGTAACTTCTTCAATTTCTTTTAATAAAAATGTCTTGTTTTCAGTGACTGGGTCTTTCACATCTTTCATTAAGTTTATTTCTGGGTATTTTATTCTTTTTGTTGCAATTCCAAAAGGTATTTTTTTCATTTCTGAAATTTCATTGTTAGTATATAGGAACACAATGGATTTCTGTCCATTGATTTTTTTTTTTAATCCTGTAATTTTGTTTGCTCTTTATAATAGTTTCTTGGTGGACTCTAGGGATTTCTATGTAAAGAATCAAGTCATCTGCAAAAAATGACAATTTGACTTTTTCATTTCCAATTTGGATGCCTTTTATTTCTTGTCTGATTACTCTAGTGAGGACTTCTAATACTATGTTGAATACCAGTGGTGAGAGAGGGTCATTTTGTCTTTTTTAATTTATAGTTGACATACAATATTATATTATTTTCGGGTATATAACACGGTGAATAGACATTTGCATAACTTATGAAGTGATCAAACCGATAAATCAAGTACCTATTGACACCATACGTAGTTATTACAATATTATTGACTATATTCCCCATGCTTCACATTACATCTTGATGACTATCTTGTAACTAGCAATTTGTACCTCTTGATCCCCTCCCCTCAGTCTGGCAAGCATCAAAATGCTGTCAACTATGAGCTTGTTTCTGCTTTGTTTTCATTTATCCTATTCTCTAGATTCTACATGTAAATGAAATCATATGACACTTGTCTTTCTCTGACTTACTCCATTCGGCACAATTCCCTCTAGGTCCATGGTGTTGCAGATAAGAGCTTGTTCTTTTTTATGGCTAAGTAATTATATATATGTACCACATTATCCATTCATCTGTTGATGGACACCCAGGTAGCCTCTATATCTTGGCTATTGTGAATAATGCTATAATGAACATATGAATGCATATGATCCTTTGAAATGGTAGTTTGGGTTTCTTCAGATAGATACCCAGAAGTAGGATTACTGGGTCTTTCTTTGTCTCTTGGTACAGCCTTTGTTTTAAAGTCTGTTTTGTCCGGTTTAAGTATTGCTTCCCCCAGATATTTTGTTTATTCATTTCCATTTTCATGAAATATCTTTTTCTATCCCTTTATTATCAGTCTGCATGTGTCTTTTGATCTGAAGTGAGTCTCTTTAAGGCAGCATATATGAGGATCTTGTTTTCTTATCCATTCAGCCACCCTATGTCTTTTGATTGGAGCATTTAATCCATTTATACTTAAAGTAATTATTGATAGATATGTAATTACCGCCATTTTATTCATATTTTGATCTTTTTTTTCCTGTTCTTAGAGGAAAAACTCAGTTTTTCACCATTAAGTATGATATTAGCTGAGTGTCTATCATATATGGCCTTTCTTATGTTGAAGTAATTTTATACCCATTTTACTAAGTTTGGTGTATCACATTAATTCATTTTCATATGTTGAAACATCTTTGTGCCCCTGAATCCACTTGATTGTGATGCATAATCTTTTTAATGTATTGTTGTGTTCGTTTTGCTAGTATTTTGTTTGGAATTTTTGCATCTGTGTTCATCAGAGATATTGGTCTGTAGTTTTCTTTTTTGTGTTATCCTTGTCAAATTTTGATATCGATAATGTTGACCTCAAAAAATGAGTTAGAAAGTAGTCCCTCCAGTTATTTTTGGACGAGTTTGAGAAGGATAGGCATTAAATCATCTTTGAATGTTTGGTAGAACTTACTGGTGAAGTCATCTGGTCCTGGACTTTTACTTTTCGGGAGGTTTTCGATGATTATTTACATTTCCTTACTGCTGATTGGTCTAGTTAGATTTTCTAGTTCTTCCTGACTCAGTCCAGGAGGTTATATATTTCTAAGAACTTGCCCATTTCTTCTAGGTTATTGAATTTGGTGGTATAATAGCCTTTCATAGTGTTCTTATACATAGTATCCTTTGTATTTCTGTGGTATCTGCTATAACTTTCTCATTTCTGATTTTTACTTAGTCTAGCCAGGGGGTTGTCAATTTTATTAATCTTTTCAAAGAATCAACTCTTTGTTGATTTTTTTCTATTGTCATTTTGTTTTCTATTTCATTTAATTCTGCTCTAATTTTTACTATTTTTTTCTGCTGACTTTG
>NW_011888889.1:1080360-1112195 GCF_000151845.1 Pteropus vampyrus | reverse complement strand
AAACAAAGAAATACTTGGTCAGTGAATGAATGACTTCCCGTGGACCTAAACTGCTTGAATTTAGGATAGCCTTGCCTGCTGTGGCTTTCCCTAAAAACTTTCGGCAGAGCACAATGTGTAGAGTAACTCTGGAGGAAGCTTTGAAATGAAGTCAGTGTTGAGATAACCAATGGTTTCTAGGCAGACCTTCACCGTCCCCAAAGATCCTCGAATGAATCTGACTCGACTGTGAGGCTCCAGGCTGCAACAGTACTGAATCTATTAGTCAAATGGTATATTTTGGTGGAGTATTTAGGGTTTTCTGTATATAACATCATGTCACCTGCAATCAGATGCTTGAACACCTCCCTTTTTTACTGAATGCCTTCAGTTCTTTTATCTAATTGCTCTGAATATGACTTCAAATACTACACTGAAGAACTGGTGAATGTGAGTGACCTTGTTTCTCATATAGAGAAAAAGTTTTCAGCCTTTTATCACTGAGTATGGTGTTAGCCGTGGGCTTATTGTATATGACCTTTATTATATTGAGATACGTTCCTTCCTTACCTACTTTGTTGGGACTTCTAATCATGACAGGACCTTGACTTGTGTTAAATGCTCTTTCTATATCTTCTTTAATGCAAGTTACTTTTATTTTTTATTTTTCAATTACAGTTGACATTTAATATTAGTTTTAGGTAAACAGCATCGTAGTTAGACATATGTATGATTTATGAAGTTATCCCCCTGGTAAGTCTGGTATCCACCTGGCACCATACATAGTTGTTATAATATCACTGACTAGAGTCCCAGTGCTGTACTCTACATCCCCGTGACTATTTTTTAACTACCAATTTGTACTTCTTAATCCTTCACCTCTCATACCCAGCTCCCAACTTCCTCCTACCTGGCATCCATCCATTTGTTCTCTGTATCTACGAGTCTATTTCTGTCTTGTTTGTTCATTTACTTTTTTAGATTTCAGGTATAAGTGAGATCATATGGTAGTTGTCTTTCTCTGACTTATTTCACTCAGCACAATATCCTCTAAATCCATTCATGTTGTCACAAATGGCAAGATTTCATCCTTTTTTTTTATGACTGACTAATAATAGTCCATTGTACATACATACCACTTCTTTATCCACTCATCTATTGATGGGCATTTAGGATGCTTCCACATCTTAGTTGTTGTAAATAATGCAGCAATGAACATAGGGGTTCATATATCTTTTCAAATTAATGTTTTGGATTTCTTTGTATAAATACCCAGAAGTGAGATGACTGGGTCATATAATAGTTCTATTTTTAATTTTTTGAGGAAACTCCATGTTATTTTCCTTAGTAACTGCATCAATTTACAATCTTAGCAACAGTGTACAGGAGTTCTCTTTTCTCCACATTTTCGCCAACATTGGTTGTTCACTGATTTATTAATGATGGCCATTCTGACAGGTGTGAGGTAATATCTCATGGTGGTTTTAATTTGCATTTTTCTAATGATTAGGGATATTGAACATCTTTTCATATGTCTATTGGCCATCTGTCTTTTTTGGAGAAATGCCTATGCAGGTCCTCTGTCCATTTTTAAATAGTATTGTTTGTTTTTCTTTTTTTTGGTCTTGAGTTGTATAAGTTCTTTATAAATGATAGATATTAACCCCTTATCTGATGTATCTTTGGCAAATATCTTTTCTCATTCAGCAGGTTGTTTTTATTTTGTTGATGGTATCCTTTGTTGTGCAAAAATTTTTTAGTTTGATGTAGTCCCATTTGTTTTTTTCTTTTGTTTCCCTTGGTCGAGAAGATAAGTAAAAAAATATTGCTAAGAGGATGTCAGTTTACTGCTTATGTTTTTTTCTAGAAGTTTTATGGTTTGGGATCTTACAAAAAGTCTTTAATCCATTTTGAGTTTATTCTTGTATATGGTGTAAGCACATGGGCCAGTTTCATTTTTTTGCATATATCTTTCCAGTTTCATTTTTTTCTTTTTTGCATATATCTGTCCAGTTTTCCTAATACCATTTATTAAAGAGACTGTCTTTACCCCATTGTATATTCTTGCCTCCTCTGTCATACATTAATTGCCCATGTAAGTGTGAGTTTCTTTCTGGGAGCTCTTCTGTTCCATTGATCTATATGTCTGTTTTTCTGGCTAGTCCTATGCTTTTTTGATGACTACAGCCTTGTAGTATAGTTTGATATCAGGTAGAGTGATACCTCCAACTTTATTCTTCTTTCTCAAGATTACTTTGGCTATTCAGGGTCTTTGTGGTTCCATATAAACTTATGGATTACTTGTTCTAGTTCTGTGAAAAATGCCATTGGTGTTTTGATAGGGGTCACATTGAATCTGTAGATTGCTTTGGGTAGTATGGACATTTTAATGATGTTAATTCTTCCTTTCCATGAACACTGTGTATTTTTCTATTTATTTGTATCTCCAAGTTTCTTTCCTCAATATCTTATCATTTTCTGAATACAGGTCTTTTACATCCTTGGTTAAATTTATTTCTAGGTAATCTTTTTTATGCAATTGTAAATGGGATTATTTTCTAGGAATTTCTCTCTTCGGACTTTTTTTGCTGAGTCCCCTAGATTTTGAGTTGTTGGCGCTTCCTCAATCATTAGTGATGTTGAGCATCTTTTCCTGTGCCTGTTCATCATTTGTACATCTTCTTTGGAGAAATGTCTGTTGAGGTCCTTTGCCATTTTTATGATTTCTATTTATTTTGTTCCTACATTTTTTTTCTTGATTCATTTGTAGACCTATGTATGTCCTCTGATATCTCATTGAGCTTCTTTGGGGTGATAATTTCGAATTATTTGTCAGGCAGATTGTAGTTATCTCTTTCTTTGAGTTAGTTACTGGACTGTTATTGTTTCTCTTGGTGGCGTCACGTTGGCCTGGTTTTCTGTGGTCTGTACAGCCTTGTATGGATGTCTGTGCAGTTGAAGGAGCAAATACCCTTCTCATCTTTAGTTTCAGCAGGTAAATACATTCCTTCAGTGGGTTCCGGGTGATGAGGTTGCCTCTGAGATTCACTGACTGAGAAAAAGAGTTGGAGCTGGAGTATGTAGCAAAAACGTGCAAACGATAAAAAGCCCTAGTGGGAGGTCCACAGTGGCACTTGCTCTTGTTCGGCCTGTTCCCAAGAGCTGAAATGGGCACAGATCTTGTGTACTCCTGGGTGGACAAGACTGGCTTTAGGACGGTGATCAGTAGGGCTGGGGCTGAGATAAGGGTCTGTTTCAGTGTCTACAGCTGAGTCTGTAGCTTTTGGGTCTGTCATCAGGTGTATGCATGAGTACAGTTCCACTGAGAATCTGGGGCGGGGGGGCTTGTGCTCATTACTCTGAGTCGTCAGGTAGGCAGGTGTGGCTCCAAAGCACAGCTGATAAGGGTGAAACTGAGTCACAGGTCTGCTTGAGGGGCACAGACATGCGTGTCTGCCGCTGGCCTGCTGGGCTCCAGAGACCATGTCTGCACAGAGCTGGAGCCTGGATGTGCAGTCAGGTGGGAGTCGGCAGGCCTGCACTGGGGTCTTGGAGAAGAGCATGTCTACCGGGTGTCATGTTGAGAATGGTGATACAACCACTGTGGAGAAGTACTGAAGCTGAGGCAGAGGCATTCTTCTAGGTACTGAGTAGCATCCTGGGCTACTACTCACTGAAGGCCAGTAGCACTTACCCCCCAATTTGTGACAACCAATATGTTTCCTGAAATAGTCGGAATCCCCTTGGGGGCAGAATGACCTCAGGTGAGGGTGATGGGATAGTTTCTCTATTTAGGAGGGGATGGCAGCATCCTGAGCAGCTTCAGGCTGACCTGATGGACAGAGGGACACTGGGCTGTGACTGGCTGTACCCAAGGTCTATGCCCCTCCCTAGACATGGACCAAAGCCCCCTGGGCCCCAGCATTCAGAGTCCTGCCCCTCATGTGAGGCAAAAGGCAGCAGCTGGCCAAGAAGTGGAGACTGGCTGCCCAGAGTGGCACCCCAACTCCACCCTCAGTACAGCCCTGACCCCACACTCCTGCTTCCAGTCAGGGCTCCCCATTGTAGAGAGCGGGGCCTCTGGGGCTTCAGAGGTAGCCAGCCTTGTCCCCCAGTCTAAGGCCAAGATATTCTAGTGCTCAGTGAATATACCACGGGCCATGGACTAGGTCAGCCCTCGGGTCACAGGGAGGTTCAGGGTAGACAGCAGGCCTGATGGTGAATATGTGGAAATGGGTAAGTGTTGGGAGTGTGGGGGGCTTCAGAAGCTCAGAGGGCAGGTATGAGGGAGGAGTCGTTTCCAAGGGTGGAGCCGGATGCAGGGGTTTCCCTGGATACCTACACTGTTCAGGTAGCAGGATGCATAGCAAACACCACTTTTTTCATATTCACACAGCTACTTAGAACGATTTGGCAATATTTAAGGCTTTTTATCTTTTGCACATTTTTGATCTTCCTAACTTCTTTCAGAAATGACGTCATGCAGACATAATTCCCTATAACTTTCGGACAGTTGATAGGACTCTCACTTTGTTTTAAGATTTTATTTTTTGGGCGGGGGGAGGTGAGGGGAAAAGGCCATATATTCACCTATAGGGAAACTTCAGTGGTATCAAGTCAATAAAATGTTATCACTCCCACTTCTGTTCCTAGTCTTTTGCCCAGAGACAAATATAATCATTTTCTTAATGTATCCTTCCATACTGTGTGTTTATGTGAGTGTGTGCGTGCACGCGCCTTAGCCTTAAGGTCAATGAAATAGTGATGAGGCCCTCCTATGGCACCCTGTTAGGCACTGAAGGTATGAACTCAGCACGACAAAGTTCCCTGCCCTCAGGGCATGACAGCAAGTTTTGAGTATCTTCACTTTGAACACCTCCTCTAGTCTGAGAAACCCAAAGCCACCAGTTTTAGTTTCTCCCCTGGCCTGGTCCACCAGGCACCAGCCACAGCCTGTCCCCCATTCCAGAACACTTGCTTTAATCTGGAATCTGAGTGCCCAGGGTGACCCAGGGGGCAGCAGTGGCCCTGAGGCAGGAACCAGGGAGCCTCGATGGGTGCATGTGAGTGGCCGCTTGTTCTCACAAAGCAGCTCCTGGCTGGGACTCCGCAGCACAGGCAGTTCCTGTGCATGCTGGACATACAGGTATAGACTTGGGACTTTATTTTATTTAAAGATTAAAACCCACTACTGTCTGTATTTAATGTGGCACTCACATTGGCCCAGATGTGACTGGGAGTCTCTGCATCCTGCTTTGATGTCCCGTTGATCTTATTTTTGTGAGCATCTTCCCACTTCTTGGCACAGGTAACTGTTGCAGATTCGTCTTGTGCCTTCCTTGCCTCAGCCCTGGAATCAACCTACTCTTCCAAGAGCTGGGGCTTACTTATCAGTGGTCTGTATAAACCACACCTGAGTGGTAGGTGAATGTATCAATCCTGGAAGTTGTTTTTTCTAGATTTTCTCCTAAAATAGAAAATGTGTGTGTGTGTGTGTGTGTGTGTGTGTGTGTGTGTGTGTATACAGACATATGTATACACTTAGCAGTTTACATATATGATGTATACAGAATTATGTATATTCATTTGTACAATATATGTGAAAACATTTCTACAGGTATACATATTTAAACATAGTGTCTGACACCACAGGTCACTCTCATCTCACCACTCATATTCAGCTCTCTTCAACAGGAAGGTTCCTGGCCCATATTCTCAAAATTTTTATGACATGTGTCATTTCTATAATCCAGAGAAAATATTTTCCAGAAGGCACAGCGACTAATTGCTAGTGCAATCTAACAGCTCATTTTTGATCTGTATCTCTGAGTCTTTCCCTCTTCAGTCTCAAATCTCAGTTTTGCCCTCCTGAGTCTATTTCTCAGTCTCTCTATCTCTGAGTCTCCCCGTAAGCCTCTATGTCCATTTGGTTAATTGGATCTGGCTACCTTAACAAAAAGAGATTGTGCTGGAAGGCTGTGGAGCTCCATACAGTACAGAGACAGTCTGGGAAACCAGCAAGGACCATTCGGAGGTCCTGTAGCACAGATGGGCCTCAATTTCTACAGTCCTTTTGTTTCTCCCCTTTTAATTCACATTCAGGGAAGGTGTGTATAAATAGCCTACCATGCATTATCTCTCCACTGGGGAGGACAAGATCTAATTTAATCAGCCCCCAAGACAATGTCCAGTGGCACAGAAGTGAAATTTGGTAGCTGGGTGCCGGACAACCATAAACAATTCATGCCCATCGATGTGATACGCTCTGAAAACATAACATGATGTTAAAACAGCATGAAGTGTCCAGTTCTGTGATTGGGTTAGAGTGGCCACTTAGCACAGTCATGACAGGTAGTGTTAAGGCACTCTCACCCCAGGGCGGTGCTGGGATGGGCCCTGGCCAAGACTTGCATCTCTCTCTGTCCTAACTAGATCGCGGCCTTTCTGCTGGAGTGGAAACTGCATCGAGTCCACCCCATGTCCTCCCAGGGTCTGGGACCTGTGATGTGTGTGATGAACACACTTTTGGTGTTGCTGAACTGGGACCGGACCAGAGCTCTTTACCTCTTCCAGTCCTGTGTCAATTTTGAGATGGTGATAAGTCCAATCAGGAAGTTCATTGAGAGAATCAAAGCTTCTTGGTCATTTCCACGAAAGAGACACCCCTGCATTGGGTTTCCTAGAGCGTCTGGCGGGCGTTACAGTCCTTGGTGTGTCAACAATGGGATGAAATTTGAGCTCTAAGTGTTACAGCCACTATTGCAGAATGATTGCCTTACTGGTGCATTTGGAGACCAGGTCTGCAGCTATAGCCCTTCTCTGAGTCTCATAATGGTTAAAAGGGATAGAGGGGTTCAAATGATGATAAAGTGCAGAAACCATTAAGGGCCCAGGAGAAAGACCTCCACTGACATGTTGTATTTCTATCAGTCGCCCAGCCAATAGGTAAGATACTTGGTGGCCCTAGTATCTTCCCTTACTCACGAAAGTTACCTGTTGACCTGCCAGAAGTGGGCAGCTCTGGGGAACCATCCAATGTGTTGATTGCAGTTCCTGATTTGCTCCTGTTGGCTGTTTGAGTGCAGATGAGTGACCCAGCCTCTCTGAGACCCTTTTTTCCTGCTTATATTAAGTGAATAAACACAATTTTTAGCCCTGGAGAACTGCAGATCCCTTTGCCACTGCCAATTGTGAATAACCAGCATATCTCCCACACTCAGGTTTCAAATCTGAAAGATAAATTTATGGTGAAGGCTTCAAGGTCAGGGGTCAAAAAGACTCACGAAACAGCTTACAATGTCAGCACACTCAGCATTCAAAAGGCGGGACGTATTCCTGGAATTTTATTGTGATTGACGTGGGAAATTATAATTTAGATCGAATCTCTTGCAAATCATCACTTCTGAGCCTCAGCCTTCATAATTTTATTTCTCCTTGACCCTGGGTACATTCACTCATACATGTACATCTGTGAGAATATTTAAGACATATATCTTAACATTTTCTACACAATCTTAGGCTTAACCACCAAGCATCATTTCATAGGTCCCAAAGAGCATGCATTTCCTGTCAAATGAAGTCAGGGATGGGATTTATTATATTAAGTAAAGCGATTTCCATGCAATTGCAATTAAAATTCTGTCTGGCGTCTTGGCTGATTTTGTGGCAGTGGCATTCCTTTGCTGGCTACATCATGATTGCCCCTGCAAGTGCCTTCCCAATTAAGAAAATGCAATTAGATGACAATGTCACCGTGTTCTCTACTGCCAGCAACAAGGAATGGATGTTTCATTCTGATGGGCAGAATTGGGCCTTTTCATACTTATTCATGACTTGAATTAGATAGGGATGCTTTGTCATTTTACTTAGTTTTCTATAGAGCTGTAATCAAGCCTTGTGTTTGAAATCAGGAGAGTGATAAATGAAAGGAACATTATCAACCATTCTAAGCATACGGATGGTAGCTTAGGAATACAATACTGGTTTAATGACTAGAAGGTACAAATGTGTGTGTAAAATTCCCAAGCTACCAAAGGGATGTGGTGGCAGTGGGAAGTGTGGGTCCAACGAGTGTGGCTCTTATGTAAATTCAGCACACAATTTCCTAAAACTGGTCCCTCGCTAATTAGTTTATCTCTCTAGGGGCAACTGATTTTACCAGTTCCTGTGTGTCCTGTGGCTGATTTTACAGTTAAGGAAAGGGGCCCAGACCGGCAAAATGATTCAGGTTCCCCGGCTACTTGTTTGCTGCAGCTGGACTAGGACCCTGGCCTCTGCCCTCTAAGGTGACACATTCTCACCTATAACTTGGAGCTGTTGGCAGGCCCCAGGCAGACCAAAGACGATCTCTCCTTAAAATGCAAACTAAAACTTTCTAATGAAACAGAAGGCTGAAGAAAACATTCAGACGCAGCGCTCTTATTTGGCTGAATGTTCAACAAAGGATATAGGAGATGAGCTCTGAAAGAGATGTATAGGAAATCTATTCCAGTGACCTCCAGTAGTTTATAGATGAGGAAACCGAGGCTGGGACAGGGAAATGTCCAGCAAATTAGCGTCTCGTTCGCATGAACTTTGAGCCTGCTTTTAGACTTTGCAAATGCAGGCTGGGTTCCCCTCACCGCACCCCAGTCGTTCTTTGCCTGGCTAGATCTATGATGTCACAGCTGCATTATAACGAAAAATGCAAGAATTCATTGATTTCCTATAATGGTTTTATCTATAGAAACTTGGACATCTTTTGGCTCGAAGATTTGACACCAGGTGTCTGGAAACCTTGCACTGAGAAGGGATATTTGAAAGCGGTGGCTCCCAGTTGCTCCTGGAGAAAAGCCTTTTCTGCACCAGCAAGAAGTCCTTGACCCATTATTACTAAAAGACACATAGTGTCCTTGGAAGTGGGTTGCTGGGCATCTGGGATGTCTTCTTGGCCTTCTTAGTAATGCAAATTATGGGCTTCAGGAAAAAAAACAATCAGGAATCAAGCTTCAAAAAGAAGCTATGTTGTAACAAAGAAATCTAAGTGAAGTCTAGCTTTGCCATTTCTTTCCAATTCGAGTTGTATTAGCACAATGTAATTACAGGGACCAAGATGGAGACTGACAGCAAGATGAAATATAAATATGGTGAAGCCGGGGACCCTCCTTCCCTGTCCTGGAAGGTACTTCTGTGGTCCTTTCTCTTTTGAATCTCACGACCAACCTGGGAGGCAGATATTCTCAGCACTTTCATTCTAAAGATGAGAAAAATCAAATCCCAGAGAAGTCAAGTGACTTAATCAAAGCCACACAGCAAAGAAATGACAGTCTCAGAATGAGACTCTGGGTTTTTGTCTTCCGGGTGCCATGCTTTGAGTACTTCCTCCACCTCTTTCTCTTCTTACTCTGCTGGGCTCCTTGGTTCAGTCTTTCCACCTTGCACTCGCTAAAATTTAGACGTCCATGAAGTTTCTTAGCACACTTCTCATTTCTCCCCCAAAATGCTTTATGCCCCCCACCTTGTATCTCAAAGAGCACCTCTTGGCAGATGCCCTGTCTGTATCTTAGGTTCAAATCCTTCTGTCTCCCCTGTCATGGATTCTGTGGATCTCTGGCAAGATCTGTGGGTTATGTTCCAGAAAGAGAGACTGAGCCTGGCAGAGGACCCAAATCTCCCGCTCTCCAATTAGGGCCCTGAGACCAAACTTGCGGGAAGGACTTCACACACAAACCTCATACGGGAATGGCCGATGAAGGACCTTTCCCCTCTTGTGGCACTGGAGGTCACAACTTAATGAGTGAATAATGGTACCCCCAATATAAGGAGTGAATAATGGTTTTCCAGGTGATTTCATACTCATCCTTTCATTTGGTCTTTGTGATGATTTTGTAAAGTAGAAAGAGTGGGAACTAGTACTGCTAGGTGTATAAAGGAGAAAACCGAGGTTACAAGAGGAGGAATGACTTGCCCACAATTTCATAGGGAAGGGAAGGGCAGGGCTGGAAGCCTGAGCAAATGCAGTCTGGTTCTCATCTTGTGCACTCCTCACTGCCTTAGCTGCCAAACCCCCTCTTCTCTGTTATGTTACGTTAGGCAGATATTACAAATCTCTAATGGACTACCCATCGGCTGCAAGAAAAAGCAGGAGTTGTTTTTTTTTTTTTTTCTGTAAAGGACTAGATAGTAAATATTTTAGGCTTTGCAAACCACAGAGTTGCTGTCATGACATTTCAACTCTCTTGTTTTAGCCTGCAAGCAGAGATGTATTCCAATACAGCTTTACTTACAAAACCAGGTGTTGAGTCAGATTTGGCCTGCAGACTACCGGCCCCTGGCATAAACCCCTGAGAAGTGATGGCAAGATCTACCCCCACCTTCTCTCTTGTGTCCAGACCAATAACCAGGGCCAGGCCTCAGCACGGCCAGAATAGGGAAACAGGTCGCACTCTGGGAGGAAACAATGCACATACTCAAACACAGGACTCCTGTGGGCCAGCAGGAACTGGAGCAGAAGATGCCCCAGGATCCCGAGGGCATCGGACTTGCACAGGAAAAGCAGATGAGAACATAAGGCAGTATTGGGGTGATTTGCTGGCCCAGAGGCACTGTCCCATCACACAGGTTCAGTATCCTGAGATCATGTGGAACCGGTTTAATGTGCCACTGGGATGTCATTCCCTTGAAGCTTTGACAGAACAGCCCTCAGTAAATGGGGATTCTGGATTTGTCTGGGCAGGAAGTTCGGAGGGGCAGGGAATGCAAGGGAGGACTCATTGTAGGAGACCGGAGACTGTACCACGGGCTGGCCGCCCTGGAAAGGTGAGGAAAGCAGCACAGGCCCTGCGAAGGTGTTCCGACAGAGGCGTCGGCACCTTAGAGTAACTCTGTGGCTGCTGACTTCTGTTGGCCTAGATTGACAGTATGAAATGCTGCCATAGAACTAGGCACCCTAGTGAATGGAAGTGCCAGGATCCCACATCACAAAGGTCATGTGGTCAGAGGCAAGAGATGCTTCTGCCCGTTTTTCTCTAAAAAGACCTGTGGCTGTTTGCCAGGGCAGCTCTGTGTGTGGGCTCCTATCGAAGAGGTCAAGTTAACGCTGAGGCTAAGGACACCAAATGCCACATAGGGCCCCTGCCTTCTCAGGTAGAGACAGGGCTTAGGAGGTCACTTGGAGCCCAAGTTCTCTCGATGGGTCTCCAGAGATCACCCTCCAGTTATTTCTGGGTTACCAAGTACATACCTATGCCCAGGGGCTGACAGAACCTCCCATTCACCCCCAATCTATGAGGGAAGTGACGCTAAAGGAGGCAGGACAGGCAGAAGCCCCCCCCCAAACAGCCCTCAGCCCAACTAAGATAGTGAACTGGAAGCCACACTGCTTTCTAGGGGACGGCAGATGCTAGTGCCCCGCCGTCAAAGATTTCAGGAATACGAGGGCTGGGTCCCCATCATGTTGCTGTTACTCAGTCCATCCTGTGGCTTCTGTAAAAACTAGATGCAGAGAGCAGATAACGGTGGACATTGTAAGCTAAGTTTAAATTCTGTGGAAGGTTCAAGGTCTGTGTCTAGATTCATTTTTCCTCATGTGAATGTCCAGTTGTTTCACACCATTTGTTGAAGATATTGTCTCTGAGTTTCCTGCATCTGCGGATTGGTATTTGACATTATTTTGGGAGACATTCTCATCATTGTTTCCGATATTTCTTCTGCACTTTTCCCTCTTTCTCTTTCTGGTAGTCCAATTATGGATATGTTACACCTTTCGTGGTTGTGCCGCAGTCCTTGTATAGTCTATTCCATTTATTTTTTCAATCGTTGTTCTTTTCGCTTTTTTGTTTTCTAGGATTCTGTTGGTATATCCTCTAGCCCAGAGATTTTTTTTCTTAGCCATGTGAAGTCTACCAATTTGCACATTTGAGTCTTTATTGAAATGGATCATGGTATACATTGTTTTATTATAGCTACAAAACTAATTATGTGTTAAAAAGAAAAAGGCGGGTTATTACCTGTCACTGGAACAAAATTATCACTTCTGGCTGCCATAATTCATATTGTGACATTTTTAAAAACCCTTCAACCAAAGGTTCTCTTTAGAAGACTTTTGACATATTAAGATACAGGATGCTCAATAATGGCTTAGATTTATGGAATGTTACTTTTTAATACATTTCATCCTAAAACAGTGGCTGGATTTTGCATTCCAAATATTTCTAAAAGTTTTATGTATTTTTCAAAAATAAAAAAGTTTAAAAAGTTTGTGGTCCTTCATTATTTTTACTTTTAGTTCTTTTTTTTAGTTCTTTATTGGCCTTACTTTATTGCGCTTTGGTTGTAGAATCTGACCAGCCTGGCTTCAAACTCCAAAAACGACAACAAAAAAGATTGATGCTTGAAACTTAGTAAAGATTTGACTCCTTTAAGTCACATTTTTCTCATGTGGAAAATAAGATATAGGATATTTATAAGGATTATAAACAACATATATGCTTACCACATAGTAGTTTAATAAGTCATAATTATTGACATGTTATATTTACATGCCTTGCAAAATAGCTGGCAAAGCTTAGACATTCAACAAGTACTTATTAAACGAATAAACACACCATCTCCTTTGCTCATCAAACTTACTATCCTGGTCTGAGCCACTTCTCTACTGATCTCTAAGGAGGCTGGACTACTTCTTTCCTTGTCCATTTCTAATCCATTCTTTACCCAGCAACCAAGGTGACATTTTGCAAATGAAAACTGGACCATGTCCTTTTCCCCATTCAGTACCACTCAATAACTTTATGTTTTGAATAAAATTTGTATTTCATGTCTCAAGGCCCACAAGATTCTGGGTAATCGGGCCTCTGCTCGCTTCTCCCAGTGGCGTGGCACACTTTCCTCCTTGATTTGTACCCTCTAACATGTCTGATTTCACTTCCTGGACCCTTCTTTCCTCAGACCACACGTTCCCCTTTGCCTGAAATGCTCTCTGACCGATGTGTGCCTACCTTCTTCCTGCACTTCCTTTAGGTCTTGCTTTAGAGGCATTTCTTTAGGGATATTTTATTAATCTCTCTTCCACCATTTTTTCTCAGGCCCTCCTGCTCTTCTCTCTCATAGAATTTTACACAAAATATAATGCTACTCATGCTCAACCCTACCCCTATTAAAATGGATTGTCTGCTGCTATGGTCTAGGCCTTTGTATTTTTAAAGGACACTCAGGTGATTTTTTTTTTTTTAAATACCCCTGATCTGTACAGAAAAGTTCAAGCCTCCAGCTTGATTTAAAGGACCCTTTATCATTTGCCCCCCAGTTATGTAGGCGGTTACATCTCTGGTCATTTAATTTATAAGATGGTTTTTAATAAATTCTAGTCATAGGAATGCACTCCCATTAATAAATTTCAACACACCTTTTTTTTTTTTTTTTGCCAGCATTTTCATTATTTCAGATATTTTTTCTCTCTAAACAAATTCTACTTTGTCTCAAGTCCATCTCAATCATTAACATTTTGGTTCCCTTCTGATTTCCTAGAGAGGTAGGTCCTCTATCACCTTCACATTTATTTCAAACACCTCACTCTTTAGGGATAAATCCAGATTTCGTGGTGTCAGAAGCTTCTAGAATATTGCAATCTCTCTTTAAGATAAAGAATACAGATAAGGTACAGGTCCTTGGAAAGGACCCATGAAAGTAAGAAGTCTTGGTGCTTTGATTACCTTCATGGTAAATCCATCTCACCTCTATTATAGTACTTCTCATAGATCATTGTTATTTATCAGCATTCCTCACTAGACTGATTCTATGAGGGCAAGAATGCTGTGTTATGCAGGTAGCAAAAATCTAATATAGAATAGATTCTGAAAAATAATAAGTCACTGGATGACTTCTTAAACCTTACAAATGTATCTTCACTGGAATAAAAGAAAACATTCAAATTGGAGTAAGAAGGAGCAGTATAGAAATTTTACCTTGTTTACTTTTTCATCTGTACTGGTTGCCCCACCCTTACCCTGCCATCGTGTCCTCTACTGCTTTTTATCCTTTACATTTGGCTCACTGGTAGGGCAGTGGTGATCTCAGTTTAGTCCATAAATTTGTGCATTGCATTCATTTGGCAACTGGTTAAAAAGGCAGATTTATAAGGCCCACATCAGATTTTCTAAATCAGAATCACCAAAGAAAGAACTCAGGAGGAATCTGTGCTTTTAATAAGCCCCACTTATTATACTCAAATATCAGAACTACTCCTAACAAGAGGTATTTTGTTTTTTACCTCTTGTTAGAATACTTACTGAATTTCTCCGGTCTGTGATGGTAAACCCTTTTCTAGTGGTTGTTTGCACTCAATCAGAAGTATACAACTCAGTAGAAAGCTGCATGGAATAGGCCTATGTCACCCTTACTCACAATTCCTGACTTGCAGTAGGTGCTCATCATGTTTGGATAAATGAATGAAGAAAAGAGAGGTCACCATTTTCTGGAGGAAGAGGGACGGAAGGCACCCTGTGAAACAGCAAGTCAGGGCACTGGAGAAGCATTAAATATCCAACACTTGCTGTAGAATATCTGTGGAAGAAGGAAAAAGGGGAAGTTTGAAAGAAAATACATTTTACTTGTGCTAAGAATGGGCCTAAAGCCTGAAGAAAATGAGAGGGAAGGTTCAAGTGGTGTTATTTTATGCTCTTTTCAGAAAAAGACTCAGAACCAAAAGTGCAGGAATAGTAGATTCCTGAGTCAAAAGATGGATTCTATTATGCCAACATGTTTATTCAGATTTATGAAGGCAAAAGGCAACTGGTCTTTAAACCTTTATATTCCTGCTGTATTTAAAATGCAACCCACAGGTTGACCACATTAACCAGGTAAACTTTGTTCATGTAACAAATTTAGGTCTTGTATGATTGAACACTGACCTATAATGGTAAGTGGAAACTATGAGATACTACATCATATTATACGTTTTTAAGTGTCTAGCAGCACTCAAAGTGATTTAGGCTGAGTCAGGAATGTGGCTTGAATCTAAAATACATTGTGTGGTATCCGTTAAGCTTTCATAACTGTTTTGACAAAGGCCTGCAGAAGCCCCTACCAAGAATAGGAATTGAATTTCTCATACCTCTCAAGTACTACCTCACATTAATTTCATATTGTCAACTGTTTCTGTTAAAAAATAAAAAAAGCATTGATGAAAATTTAAGAACATACAAATATTGGAAGATGTGAAATCACCAATTTATTTATGATAACTATAAAAGTCCAGGATGAGAAAATCATGTTCAGATATTTGTAGTACTAGATATAAATTATAAGATAGTAAATAAAAGTGATAAATCACTCTTCAAATACCAATCTTCAAATGTCCTCATATAATTTATTTTTATAAACTTGCTAATGTAGTTATTAAATCTTCATGAAGCATTTTAGAGAAGTAATTTCAGGGGAAAGGAAGAGATATGTGGTGGTAGAATGGTATAGAAATATGGGTATTCTTTCCAGGCAGAAAAAGTAGGCTAGCTTTTGTTTTTCAGCAACAAGGGCCAAATGCCCTGGTGGAAATAATGGCTAACACATGAATGCAGTCAAAATGTGGTCTCTACACCTATTATGAGGTTGGATTCTGCATACTACTCACTGATGCATCCCCAGGGTCTAATTTAGTACCTGATGCGTATACTAGTTAAATGCTCAATAAAATATTTATTATCTCAGGCCAAATTTTATCAGAGGCACAAACATTTTGAGTTTGGGTTTGTTTAAAAGACATATTTTTAGAGTGTCTATTTTCTCCATATAAAAATTATTTAAGTGAATAGCAGAGGGATTCTTCCATTCTGATTTTACATACAACTTGGACTCAAAGCTGTTTTTTATACTTCTTGTAATCAGGCAACCTCCAGCTTACATGTGAATTTTACTGCAAAAATATGGATGCATTATTTTTACCATTGCACTTTCCCTAGTTCATGTTATTAATTCAATTCAGTATTTACTATATTTATTTATTATATGTATACCATATACCATTGTTATGTAAATTTAAAAGATGAAAAACATGATTCCAGACACCAAGAGCTCAGCAATTCATGGAAGGAACATGTGTAGAGAAATAATTTTGATATAAGGCTGATGGTCAGACATGTTAGAGTAGAAATCATAATGTAGTATTTAGATATTAATTTTGGGACACTTTGAGCAAGAATTGAACTGAAAATTTAAAGATCTTATTTACTTTAAAGTTTAGATTTTGATGTTTTCTCTTGGACATCTGTGCTGTATCCAAACTAGATTTTTCTGTGCATAATTTAATTTCTGATTATTTAAACTACACTTAAGTAATGTCACCCACTTTTTCAAACCTTCTGATCACTGTCAACCTCCTACCTTTTACTTTCGCCTTAAATTCTGGAGTGGCAGCCATCACTTTCTGTCTTCAAACATATCTTGGCTATGCTCTAAGGGCAACGAGAAGATCAGTGTCTCATTGTTCTTTTAACTTCTGTCATAGCATCTGCTTCAGGACTTCCGTTTTAATAACTACTCATTGAATGGTATTTCTTGAGCTTGCTAACCCTTATAGTTGTAAACTGTGATAAACGTAAAATGTTTGCTTCTACGTAATATGGAGGTGGAATGGCAGTGGCAAGTTTAAAATGTTTTCATCACCTCGTGTTACATGAATAGGCGATTATGGATATTTATCTCATATATTTTAAGTAAGTTAAGAAAAAGAAAACTTGTCTTTTAAAACTACAGGAGTCTCCCCTTCTTCACCGTTTCACTTGCCCAGTTTCAGTTATCTGTTGTCAACTGCAGCCTGAAAATAGTAAATGAAAAATTCCAACAATAAACAATTCATAAGTTTTAAATTGTGCACCGTTCTGAGTAGCATGCCAAAATCTCGTGCCATCTCTCCCGGGACATGAATCATCCCTTTGTCCAGCATATCCACGTTGTATACGCTGCCCGTCCATTAGTCGCATACTAGCCATCTTAGTGATTAGATTGACTTATGGTACCATAAGGCTTGTGTTCAAGTAACCCTTATTTTACTTAATAATGTCCCCAAAACCCAAGAGAAGTGATGCTGGCAATTTAGATATGCCAAAGAAAAGTGAAAAGTGTATAAAGTTCAGTACTATTTGTGGTTTCAGGCATTGATTGGGGATCTTGAAATGTATCCCCCGCAGATAAGGGGAAATTACTGTATCTTATTCAGGTTTTCAGTAATGCCTCAAAATTGTACTCATTTCATAAGTTAGAAAATAATATTTCTCTCATTAACATTTTGTGCATATATACTTTGACCAGATTCCATTTCAACCTTTATTTTTCAAGGTAAATTAATAATTTAGTGTACTCCAAGGTGGAAGACCATTTCATTCATCATAGAATTTTTAATTCATAGTCTCATTTAAATATTTCAATAGAGAATATAAAAAGCTATTACTTTTTATATTATTTTTATATGGGTATTATATGGAGCAAGTAATTTCTATATCTTTCAAAGGTAGTTTTACTCTCATTTTGAGTAACAATAAAAAACTAACTTTGATAAAACTGAAGAAAGTAAACTTCTGGGTATGGTACACCAAATTATAGAATATTTGTCATCATAAAGTTTGACTCATCTCAGGATGAGAAACGGGGCCTAATTTTGTCTTCATAAGGACATGCCACCTTTTTGATCTATGTACTCAGCTAGCAAACAAAAATTGGAGCAGTGCATTCATCAGCGGTGAGGCCTCCACAGTATTTCTCGAAGCCATCGGGGTGTGCACCCCTGCAGTACAATTGAGTCTATAGGCCTTGATAGCCTTAAAAAATTATCCATACATTTTCTATATACCAGACTAATAATTGCCAAGGGGAAAATTGTGTGCCTGAATTGGCATTATCAATCTGATAAGTTTAAATGGGAAAAAAGTACTCTTAATTTTTCCCATAATTGTTGAAATTGATATTTTAATATAAACAATAACCTAATATCAGTATGGCATTCCAGAGCTACTCAGCAATTCTAATTTTCCTCCAACTTTGGTAAAATGCCCTTGTACTACTGTGCTAAAGAGCAAATTCTATATTTACACCAATTCTATATTTACACCAAAGGGTTTGTTCAATAAATTTCAAAAGTAATAAATGTGAACAAAAAGAAAATACATTTTTGCACATTATAAATGTCTTCTGAAAGTCACTAGAAAAGAATATATTAATGTGGATATTGATTATGTTCATTGTCTCTTTTATGTAATATTTATTTTCACAGAAATGCCTCAGGTGAATTCAACTACTTCAGGCTGAGGTTTATAATTTGGCAAATAATTCAGAGTTCAAAGCATCAAACTTTGATAGATTTGTTGTCTCTGCAGCACCAAATATTTTTTTTTCTGAAACTTTCTTACAAATAGAGACTCAATGGGCCAAGTGATGAGAAGCAGTTTAGTGCAGGTCCTAGTCCTGGTTTAAACATATTTGGTATCCAATTCCTGGTAATAATGTTTACTTGCACCATGCATTATTGTTTAAGGGGCTGCCACATCCATTTCTCTTTGCTACAGAACTGTGACTGCAATTCCTAAATCATTCCAAAAGGTCTTCTACTTGAAAATGTGTGTGCTATTACTCCTGCTAAAACTGCAACTTTTAGGACATTGTTATTGCTTCTACCTAAAATAATAGAGAGAGGAAATATGTTTAGGTGTAGGAATTGAGGAAATATATTTTACTTAGCAAAGACCTCATCAAGTGTCTAATGGAAATCAGTGATTGCTTTTTAGTGAAAAGATCTTCCCTAGGTAGAGCTACTTGACCTATTGACATGGAGATAATTTTTCACTCCTGGCTCCCCCCGCCCCCCGCCCCCTCGCCACCCCACCCCGCTGCCACCCGCCCAAGAGAGCAGCACCATTATTCTTTGCACTTATGTGGGGGAAATAATAGTACAAGCTCTGTTCTTTTGCAATGAACTCAGCATGTAGAACCTGAGTAGGTTCAACATAGCAATCAATTTGTGGCCATCCTTTGTTGAAGATACTTCAAGGATTTCCCTTTGCTGGTAGAGTAAAATCCAAATTTATTCTCATGGTCCATAAGGCTCTAAATAATTCAGCCCTTGCCTTCTTCACCAACCTCATCTTTATCTTTCTTCTACTGTCCACTAATTCACCTAGACCTCTTTTTGTTTTAGTTGCTCTGTGTCATCTTAGGGCTTTCAGCTGGTTTTTTTTTTTTTTTTTTAATTGAAATTGACTTCCCAGATATTTAGAAAACTAGTTTATTTCCAGTATTTACATTTCAGTTCAAACGCTATTTCCTTAAACAGGTCTCCATTCACAAAAATATCCCTCTGAAACCTCCCTTTAGTCACTCTGTATCTCTTTATCCTGCTGTATTTTCTTCATAGAGTTTAACACTGTCTGTAACAATCTGTAGGTATTTGTGATTTCTGCCTTCCTCGTGTTTCAGAATGTGACCTTATTCAGACATAGGGACTATGTCTCTCATGAGCATGGCTCTGTTTCCTATGTCTAAAACAGGGTTTGGCTCCAGGGAAGGTACCCAAAAATTTTTGTTAAAATAGGCAAACTCCCACAACCCATTTCTTGTAAATGCTTTTCTTGAGGAGAAAAAACAAAAGGAATCAATTTAAATAATTCAAGCTAACTTTTCAAAGTTAGGACTGTAACAATTCATCCATCTTCTGAAACCCTTTTAAAGTTCCTTTGAGATATAAGTTCGTTGGCATCCCTAAACCTTAGAAAAACATTTTATGAGTTGCCTTTAATAATGTGATATGTATCTGTTGGAAAACTGGTTTGGACCATTGTTGCAGGTGTTGACTGATAATCACCTGCAGTGAATGGCTAGTTTGGCTTCCATTCAAGGAGTAGACAATAAAAAGAACCAATTTAACTTTGAAGATTCTGGTCATGGAGAAAAGGGGTTGGATAGAGAACTGTTCTTCCATCTCTCAGTGCCAAGGCAGATGGTGGGACAGGGAAGTAGGTTATAGAGCACACAGTGAAGAAAGCTCTCTCTCAGAGGCTCAAAACACTGTCCAATTCTGCTAGTCAGTTGGATTTTCTCATGTTTGTTTTTAATGATATTGCCCTCTCTTGGGTCTTCACTCATCAGCTACTGCCTCTCTTCTTGGAGTATTAATTTATCTGTATATCTATTCAATAGCAAAATAGAAAACAAGTCATAAATGCTTAGTTAATACAGCATTTTAAAATGTGTAGGACTTTTCTTGGAGGACTCAGAAAGATGATCCCAATACCTGGTACAATTAATGGTCCTCGTAAAAACAAAACAAAACAAAACAAAACAGACAAATAGAATAAATCAGTAATAGCCCATTTCAGTTTGATTGTTGATCGGATTGTCTAGTTAAAGAAAATAAGTTAGCAAAAAAGACTAAAGGATAGAACTGAGCTGGGCAGTATATATTTTCTACTAGCCAAAGGCAATTTATGTATTTACAGTACATTCTCAGCTTCTGTGAAACTTAATTCATTTTCTTGTCTCACTAGTTTTAACTCTTCTTTTTGCTACCTAAACATATGTGCTCCGTAGAATTCAGTTGCCCCTGTTCTTTCATATATATGCTCTTCATCTCAACACCTTGTCAACTCATATGGTTTTAAATCACCTCTCGGAATGTAACAACTACATCTTCCCTGATCTCTCTCCTGAATTTCAATCTTGTCTTCTATATATTTTTCTACATTTTGATATTTATCATTTATTCTGAAAATCATCTGCCTATTCTTATTACTTTATTTTTGTAACCTCATGGACAAGTAAACTCATTTATATGTGATATCAGCTCTAGGTTTGAGACCATATAAGCCTAATCATCCATGGGCCACCACTTCCTATTCCCATCACTGTGACAGGACTGATAATACTTAGTTTGAAAATTTATTACTAATCTACCTATTTATATCACTAAGCTCAGGAATTAGCAATGGCTCCATAACGGCTAGGATCACATAATCATGTCACAAAATGACATGATTTCTATTAGTGTGTAAACTTGCAGAAATGGTTTTGCAATAAAATACTATTTTCATTTTTATGAAATTTAAATTCATTATTTAAATGAAAATAAGAAATGTTCATTTTTAAGCATATCAAACATTTTCAAGTTTTACTAAGCATGTATTATCCACACAAACAAATGGATGCAGACGCATACCTACACCCATCTAAACAAATATGTCCTCCTTCCCCAAATTCATTTAGAATTGCTTCAGAGATCCTCATTAAGTTCCTCCCTTCTTTTTTCCTCTCTCTCTCCCTTACTGTTTTCTTCCTTTCAGCCTTTCTTCCCTTTTCTTCTTTCCTTTGTTTATATACCTAAGAAGTTTGCTTAGATCTCTGTTTATTTAACTATCCATTTTTGATTATTGGTTTCTTTAAGTGACAATTCTGTTAAGTCATCTGAATATGACTGATTTGGGGAATCATACCTTAAATATTTAAAAATCTGAGATAATTTAAATTTTTTTCATTACAATGTATCTTTTATAACATGAAAATTCAAGGTTTCAAGAACACTTTATAAATCTATTTTTCTGCTTTCTTCATTGACTGATCTATGAATATCAATTAGCAAAATTATAAACAATATTTAATGAATTTTTATTTTAAAAGCCATAAATCCATGAATCATTCTTATAAAAATTCTTGAATAACTTTGAAACATCACCTTTTAAAGAGTGTTATATCTATGTTATTTAAATTTTATCTAAAGTCTCTTAGCTCTTAGTTTATAGAGTATTACTGGTTTGGAATACTTTCCTTCCAAAAATTAATAGAAAATATGAAATATAGTACTTATCCTCTTGTGGGAGTAATATTAATCTGCTTAACTCCTGTAGTCCAATGTTAATTTAATAGTTGGCAAACAAATTTGGCTAAAGTGACTCATCCAAGCTAATAAACTCCACCTTCATAGTCTGTCATAGAACTTAAGATGATTAAATAAACGGATGATCTTCTGATGCTGTGATCTGATATCTTCTCATGTCCCACTTTTATTTTTCCATGGGAAACTTTTCTACAATTTTCATATTTCCTCTCTCTCGTGCCTCTCATAGTTACAGTTAAATAGATTTCATAAATCAACAATCTTAATTGGAACTAATGTATCACTAAGTGAGAAAATCTCAGTACTTCTGAAACATAAAAAAGCAGCAAAAATTGATGTAAAATAGATGTCTGATGGAATGCGATATTCCAGAAATATTTATTTGGGTTACACTGTAACTATCTAGATATTCAAAATATATATCCAGAGGGATAAGAATGTAAGCTTTAGTCATTCCAATTTTCTTCAGTCTATGTTCAAAAGAAAAGTGTATCAAGATCCTGCAGGATTGTTCTATATATAGACTAGAAAATTCAGCTGGCCAAATTTTGAGTAACTGCAAACTTCTTCAGTTACATTGAGATAACCTACAGGCTAGAGAAACATCAGTACTTGTTCTTCATTTATTTTGCAAATGGAGAAATCCAGAGCAAGATCTAACATTCTTCCATAAGTATGTTATTCACCACACTAATAACATAAACTCACTAGTTACCTCTTCTCTGTCTTCATGGTCCATTAGTTGTCTCTTAACAGAATGGTGCTAGAATGATATAATCAAGTTGTTTACATGTGCTTATGCCTGTTAAAAGAACCCCCTGACACTTTGATCAGCTTTATTCACATGGAAATATTAATCTAAGCATTTAAAAAATATTTATTGTATACCCTTCTCCCTCAAAGATGGCATCATATGATGGAAATAAAATGGTAAATAAGATATTAAAGATAAATACATTGATACTGATCAAGCTTATATTTTAGAGAGGGAGATATACAATAAACAAGAAAGCAGGTAGGAAGAAATAAATAGAATAAGTACTGCTTATGATGAGTTCTTTGAAGCGAATGATTAGGGAGCCTTAATTTCTCTTGGGTGATTAAGGACAGTATCCATGTGTAAGCTGAGATATAATGGGTGAGGCGATAGATATTCTGCTTCCAGGCAGAGGGAACAGGAGGTGGAGAGAAGTTGAGGAAAGGGGTGGGAACTGACTGAAGGCCAGTGTGACTTGAGATGGTAAGTGAAGAGGAGGGTGGACAGAAATGAGGCTGAGGTGGTGAGTGGGTGGTAGGAGGGCTCATTGAGCTGAGCTTTTCAGGCCTAAAGGGAATTTTTCCTGAAGAATTTGAATCATTTCAGTGGGTTTATGACTCAGGAAACAGTTTTCAGAGCATTAGGTATATTGAATGCTTTTATGTTCACATACACGCAATGAGTGGATGACAGAGACTATTGAAAAATAAGAACGTTTTCGTGCAACAGCAAAGCCAGTGCAATGCATTCTGTCCCTAAGGGTCACAAATAAGCTTTAAACATGGACTGTTTCCACGAGGTTTAGTTTATAAGAGCCCACAAACCACAGCTGAAACCCTGTTTAATGATCAAGCACAATCCAGGCATTTGAATCTAGGTTATGAAGCCCTCATGGGTTATTTAAAGAGTGCACTGGTTTGTTTCACCACAAAAATGCAAATGATTCTAGAGTTTTAGAATTATAATTTCTTGCGTGTTATTTGAAGAAAAGAATCATAATCAACAATGTTTGAACATAAGAATTCTATGAAGGTAAGACAGTTTCGTTCATTTCTCTTTCCTTCCTCCTTCCCACCTCCTTTCATAAAATATGCTTATTGCAGATTTATACCCAATGAAAAAGCTTCAATATCTTAGTAAGATATTATCAAGCAGAAATGAGTGAAATTAGTTGTAAAAAGAAAATTTTCTCTTTATTTAAAAATATAATATCACCAAAATATCATAAATATAGAATGGGAGCCTCTTTATCTGCTTTTCTGCTTCTCCACTACTGGTCCCTTACTGAACTTCAGTAGGATACACACATGAACATGAGTCCACTCCTCTGGGGAGTGTTGCAAGTGTGCACATAATTGTGCTTTAAGTTTGGCATTCTAAGAGAATAGCTGAGACTGGATTTAACCAAGGGCATTCATGTCACACTATCCAGGGGAGCGAGAAGTATATGGTTAATAGGTGTGTTTATTGATATTGTCAAAAATCTGGTTCAAAGCCCTTTCATTGTGAGTCACCAGATAATGAACACTTTTATAAATTTGGTTCTAAAATCCTAATTCTAAACAAAAATAATTCCTTTTGGAGTTTTGAACTTTAGGTTTTGGAACTTATTAGAAACTCCCTTTAGTTCTTAAACCAATATCCTTGCCAAGAGGCTGTAACTATCAGATACTAGTATTCAAATTCCTTTTTTTCTGACCATATTTGTTAAAAAAAAAAAAGACTTTCAAAGTATCCACATGCTATTTTCCCCTATCTTCTCTGCCGTTAGGTAATTTGAGAACAAACACTTAATTCAAAATATTTTTCATTTTACATCTCCAATGTGAGTAAACAAGAAATTAGCTATTCATTTAGAGCCAAATAGTTCCCTTGTGTTGAGGTATAGTTGTCACAGGTAAAGTCTGTGTCATAATGAGGGACATTGGCATTTAAATTTAACAAGGCAGACTGTAGAGACATTTTATATGATTCAAATGACAAATCACTGAGGTTGACTTACTAATGAATTAAAATGGCAATAAAAATAAACTCAAAATTTAGGACAAGGAAAAGTGTGTTTTGATGAGATAGACATTAGAAAATGAATAAATTCAGGTGAGTATAAAAAGGCTAAGGTGTCTGGGCTCTTATGCTACCAGGTGTTTTCTCTTTCTTGCTCTCCTATTCTTGCCATCAAAACAGCTCTCACACACTCTGTACAATATAACATTCTCTCAAAATTCTTTGTTGCCCTTCAGTCCTACTTCTCTGTTTTCTAGTTCCACATCTAGTAATACAGCAGATTTAGGAACTGTATATTTGCTTTTGCCATTAACTAAATGCCCACTTATTTTATCATAAGCTATTTTTCCCACAGAAACTATTCTGCTGCTAGCCATCTTCTAAAGGTTGCCGTGTATTATATTTTTTCTTATTTTGCAATTATATATAGCCGTAACACTTTTTTTTCACATTACATTGTACATCTCTGTCTAATTCTCTCTATCTCTTTCTATTGAGTTAGTACCTGAGGGCAGAAACCATTTTTAGTGTACTTAACTATTGTATCTATAATGTCTACGCAGTGCCTGGCCTATGGAAGGTACAAATTAATTTTTTTTTATTAAAATCTTAATGAATTGCAGAAAATTCAGAAGGTACAAAATAATGTAAAAGAAAATGAAATAGTTTGCAGTCTCATCATCTAGAAAATCTTAGTTAAAAATCCTATGTACAACTCTATATTTTCCATATGTATGTAGACTGGTGTGGTTTGTTGTCTTACTGATATGTTTTTGATTGATTATTTTTGTCTCATAGAGTTAACATTTCTCTTTAAGACTGCAAAAGATTTTCACATTAACGTCACCTCTGTTTCTTGAGATGGTTTATTTTTTTTCTTTCCCCAAACTGGGTTTTTCTTTGTATCTTTTTTACATAAAATATGTATGTGTATGTATATAAGATTTTTTCCTTTCTCTCTCTCTTAAACTCACATATACACACACCCACATGAATTTTGGGGTTCAATTTTGTTTTAGATATTTTGTATTGATTAATTTTTTGTGTGTATTTTTTAACCGTTTTCTTTCTAGGTTTTCCTTTAATTCCCCAAATTATCAGGAAGAGAGTTAGAGTTTGATTGTCTTCTTTGTCTGTCCTGTTTAGCTATGCACTTCTTGAGTTTTTACTCTAAAAACTGAGGTAGCAGCTTGAAAGTTGGTGGTTGTTTTGTTCAGCCCTTTAGCTGTTTGGATGGTATGGGGAGAGTGGTTTTTTGGATTTGGGATAGCTAGAATTTTGGAACTTCATATTTGCTTTTTTCTCCTGCAATCATTTTAAATAATATGCAGATTTAGGATAGCAGGTCTATGTACATGCAGAGGAATTCCCTTTTGTATCTTTTTATTTTCCTCAAAGTGTGCCAGTTTCTGATTCAAACCTGTAATACCTTTAGGTTTTTGTTTGGTGTGTTTTTTTAAATTGCACTTTAATATTTTATTGATTTTGTTATTCTTTTTCTCTCTTCTAAGACTCTAGCCCTGTTGATTACATTTCCCACATACTCTCATTATTTGCTTTGGCTAAAGTTTGGGTGAAATTTTTTCTTTTTTCTTTTTTTCCTTGCTAGTACAGAAGTAATGTTTGTCCTTTGTAAAGAAGGATTCTAAGTGAAAGGTGACAGCTTCAGGTCCCATGACAACACATTTGGAAATATCCTAAATTTAACAATCCAGTTTACTCTAATGTACAACGCTCCAGAATCAGGTTGCTCTAAAGTTTTTTAATACTGAGGGAAAAAAATCTTCAATTTTGATGAACTGCGGAATCCTTTAGTTCTTATGTCAATGGTATATTCTTTATTCTTTTACATTTTTTTCTTTGCCTATTATTTTCCGATCATTTGAATAGCATTTTCTCTTTAAATATTAAGAATATTGATAATTTTTCAAGTAATCGCAAATATTTTTAGCTATTATATTTAGGGTATTTTTTAAGTAGAGGCTTTAAACTTTTATGTAGTCAGATTTAATGTTTAAATTAAAATATTTGCTTCTGTACTTAGAAGCTAGGCTGATTTGTGATTTTTTTCTTTCACTATATTTCTATGGTTTTAGTACCAGCATCATCTAACTTCATAAAACAAATTAACTACAATTCCACCTCTTTGTATGACTTAGAATGATTTCTGTGGCAAGAAAATTATCTGTATTTTAAATACTTAAAAGAATATAAACACTCATAGAACAACCAAATTTGCATCTCACCCAAATCTTTTAATTTACTACTGACACACTCCACTTTGAAGTTTCAAAAGCTTCTCAAATCTGGCATAATCAAAGATAGATATACTCCTGACCCATGCTCTTTTCTAAGCCAAACACACTTTCTTTCTGATTTTCATTTTACTGAATGAATTCATCAGATTTTCATCAAACCTCTTAGAAACCCAGGTGTCATGCTGACTCCTCTTCTTTCCTGAAACAGCCATCTCCATGCCCTTGACTGTTCTATATTTCTCAGACCTATTAATTCCATTTTATCTTTTCTGTTATCATCTTACTTTTAGGCCATAATCATTGCATTCAGCTTTCCAGCTGGTCTTCTTTTCTTCATTGCTCTCATCTTATATCACATTTCCATAGTGTAGCACAATCTTTTAAATAAAAGTATGTTTTTCCCCCTTATCTATATAAAACTTTTCCTAGGTTCCTCATTGCCCTTGGAATAAGGTTCACATTCTTTATATATCTTGTATTGGCTTTCATGATATTATAATTTCTTACCTTTCTAATAGGCTATCTTACCACTTTCCACCTCATATTCTAAGCTTCAACCACACACTAAAATACTCTCAGTTTTTGAACAAATTTCATCCTTTTGTACTATGGATAATGGTCAGATCTTTTTTCAGTCTAGAATGCAAAATCCAATCATCCACGGGCTGCCAGCCACTCTTCCTTCACTATTTTCACCTTGCAAGCATCTCTGATTTGATAATCATGTCTTAGTTCAGAACCTTCCTCTTTCAAAAAGGCTTTTCTTTATAAACTTGGGTTAGATACTCTCCTATAGATGCAATAAGTCATATATATTCACTTACATTACCATTTGTAATACTGTACTGTAATGGTTCATTTGTCTGTATGTCTCTTATATTGATTGAATATAAATATACATATATATATACATATATAATATTGTTGTATTTTTATACCAAATGAAAATATATGTGGAAATTTATCACATAATGAATTTTGTAATTTTACAATAAATGTTGCACATATTTCCATATCATTGAAGGTACCTCTACAGGAAAGTTTCCCAACGTGTGTCCGAGAACACCAGTTCCATGGGGAATTCTCAGCAAATACTCATTCATTCTAGATAACGGCATATTCAAAGCACCAAAAGATACTGCAAATACAGAAACCATTTTAACGTTTGTCAGAATTTTAAAAATATATTTTAAAATAAGACTTTTGTCTCTTACATTACTTATTAGTAGCTGAAGAAGTACAAATTAGTAGTTAAAAAATAGTCATGAGGATGTAGAGTATAGCATAGGGAATACAGTCAATAGTATCGTAATGGTTACAGATGGGTAATAGAGTAATCGGGGAGATCATTTTATAAACTATATAAATGTCTAACCAACGTACTGTATACCTGAGATAAATAAAAAATTCTGAGGCATAGACTTTGGGAAATGTTATTTAACAAGATGTCTCTTATCCAGGTCTTATGTTGATATTTATTTCATGTGATTATTTTTCCCTTGAACAAGGAAAAGTCTGTAAACACCAAATGTTTGCTGACTGAGAGGGTGGATAGACTCTCCTTGTTTTCCAATATCTATACCTGATTAGTTTCAGCATCCTTTTCTCAGATTTAGTTGGCAGTCTGAAGATCTGTATAATTCCTGTGGTGCTTTCTGTTGTCTAGAGGCCAGTTTCCTAAAGTAAATCTTCTGAGGAGGAAGTACTAAATTCTGCTTCCTCTTGCTATGTATCAAACAATTTATTTTTACATTGTTTTTAGCAATTTCAAGAGCTTCCTCTTTATATAAATTGAAAATTAAAAACTGCAACACCAGGAATTTTATACACATATATATATATACACATATGTCTATCTTCTATAGTTTCATTTCTCTAGAGAACCCAGACTAATACAGTGATTATCTGGAGGTGTCGGTTTATTCAATTATCTTATTTTTGTATCACTCAACCCTGCTTTTCTTTGGCTCCTCTTTCCCCATTTCATGCCTTATATTGTGATTATCTGATATTCTTTACTCCATTTTATACTCTACTATCATAAAATTTGTGCATTTTCATATGATTTTTATTGCTTTTATATTTTTAAAATGCAGGCATAACATCGAGTTTTCTTAATAATATAAATATCCACTATTAATTGTCTTCACATTTTAGGGAATTCAGAGTACTGTAATTCCTTTCTCTATGGTATTGTAGTCAAATGTTTTATTTTTGCCTTGATTTTATTTCCCCAATTTATTTTTTCTAATTATTTATAGTCAATGCTTATTTAGGTTTATCAACTAGTTTATCTTATTTTTTTTTTCAAAATTTGTTTTTGCATCTTACCCCATCCATTTGAATCAAGGTCTCTTTATTATTTTTAATGAGAATCTGTAGATAATAAAGACTTTTGCCTTTGGATGTCTGAAACTAACTTTTGGTCACATTATTTTTGAAAATAAGTTTTGAATTGAATTCTGGCACCATACCTACTTCTGGTGATAAGAACTCTAGAGTCTGCTTTTGTTTCCTTATAAATCATTACTTATCTCTGGTATTTTTTGAGATTTTTGTCCTTAATTCTCTGACCTTATAGCTTCTATAAATTTAGCACCCATGCCTTTGCATAGTACAAAGTTATACAATAAACTTTCACAGTTGGTTGTTCTTTTGTCTTATGGTATTCTACCAAAGTATTGATTCATTAAAACCTTTTAAATTGTGTCATGTTTTAATTTAAAATATTATGTGTGATGTACAAAGAATAACATTTATAACTGAGGAAAGTATATATATATTTATACATATACATGTATTTTTCTAAATTCTGCTTCCTCTTGCTATGTATCAAAATATATATGTGTTTTTCCAAGATAATACCTCATATCAATATTGTGATTGGAAATCCACATATTTAGATCAGAGCTCTTTCCACTCAATAAAATTACTTCATTGTTAAGTGAGTTTCCTAGATGTTTCCAGGTAGTAATTTATTGATATGGTAAGTACTGGAAAAAGCCCATAATCCTTTCTGGACATCAGGGATTATTCAGAGCAAAGAAACCAATGAAATATGAATTAAAACTTAATGGAATTCAATACAGCTGACATATTTCATTTGTCCCATTGCAATTCATTCATTCATTCATTCATTCATTCATTTACAGAATATGTGATATACTAAGTACCAAGTACTATGCTAGAAATTAAGAATATGAATATAAATAAAAGATAGACTCAAATAGTTGCCAGTCTATTTGGAGACTGCTGAATGAAAAGTACCAAAAAATGTTAGGTAATAAATGAAATTGAATAAAAAAACTCAGGGTACAAGAAATTATATAAATCAGCAAACTTTTAAAAACCTTTTTAAACTTTCTGAATATTTTCATCTCAGGAATGCTTTATGTCATAAAAATTATTAAGGCTCTTAAATAGCTTTCATTTATATTAATTCTCATATTTGTTTCTTTATTCAATTTGTTGCAAAAAGAGTTTGGATTAAAAATGTGAAGAAAACCTGGCCTCACATAGATATGTATTTGGAAATGAGAGAAATATTCAAATAGCCCTTGAAGATAATTGTTGATATATTTTTGTTGTTGTTGGTAATACTTTTAACTAGATAAGTATTAGTTTCTTAAAGGTTAGTTGCAACAGGGAATCTAAAATCATATCAATGAATTATTCATACTGTTACATTAAAAAACAATGTTCTATCTTGTACTTTGAATGGCTCTTTTACCCATGTGTGACCTTAGAAAATATTGGTTCATTGAGTTATGCATAAATTCCAAAAACATATTTAATTATGCAATGTCGAAACCCACATTTGTTAGTATCACCACCAATCTTATTAAAGTCTTTAACTACCCTGTGCTATAAAGCTTATAATGGTGGCAACATGTTTTCCAAAATTCTAATTTTCAATTGAATGCATGTTATCACTGGCAACAGAAATGTTCATTGTCTCCCTTGAAGTGAGAGTTTCATTGCACTTATTTCTGAGAAAAATCTGTACCAAATGCTCAAGTCTAAATAAATATAGTTTTCTGTCAGTCATGGTGCTCCATGATAAAAGTACTTGGTTCAGCTCACAAGGTAAACAATAGCACGAGTGCTTTTTCCTTGAGGCAGCTACCTTATTTTGCTGTGTGGCAGAAGTGCTTTATGCATATTTCTAATTTTATCACACAGAATATTAAAAAAAAAGATACTTCAGGGTCAAAATTTAATAAAATTAATAAAAATCAGTGCTTTATCAAGGGGCCTTCTTGTTTAAAAGACATTATTTTTTTTCCTCTGAGGGTGTGATTGTGAAGAATACTGCTACTATGGATTGACATCACTGCCTGGATTCAGACTAAGGAGAAAACTATTTTACCCACCCTTGCTATTACACCATATTTGAAAATGTGAACATGTTAAAAAATAAAATCTTAATATTATTATAAAAATAAGTCTTACAGACTTCCTTGTTCCTCATATGGAGCACACTTTGAAAATGATTTATATAACCTTGACTATGCTAAATGCTTAGAAAAAGGCAAAAAATTTATTTTTAAATGCTATTTCCTCTTGGTGGTAAATCGTGGCCTTTTGTCAATTAATTTTTTTTAATTTAAGTATAGTTGGTATACAATATTGTATTAGTTTCAGGTTTACAATATAGTGACTCAACATTTATATACTTTACAATGTGACCACCTCACTAAGTCTAGTAATCGTCTGTCACTGTGCAAACTTATGACAATATTATTGACTATATTCCTCTTCATTTTTGCACCCATCCCCCACCTCGTCATCTCTGGTAACCATCAGTTTGATCTCTATTTCTGAGTCTTTTTTTTTTTGGTCTCATTTTGTTTATTTGTTTTGTTTTGTTTTGTTTTGTTTTTTAGAGTCCACATGTAAGTGAAACCATATGCTATTTGTCTTTTTTTTGTCTGACTTACTTCACTCTAGGTCTATTGATGTACAAATGGCAAGATTCCATTCATTT